>NW_027361876.1:8340000-8560000 GCF_039654945.1 Dendrobates tinctorius
CTGGTACAGGGTTTGTGCGTGACTGGAGGGATGTGGATTTGCCAGAAAGTGCTCCTCCACCCAGCACTCGCAGTGCATCATTCACACAGGGAACATTGGCCCACATGTCAGATTATGCCTTGCGGATCCTAAAAAGGGACCCCCGCATTGCCAAAATGATGAACGATGACGACTACTGGTTGGCCAGCATCCTGGATCCACGCTATAAAGGCAAATTACAAAACATCATGCCACAGGAGAACCTTGACCTAATATTGGCTAATAAACAAGCAACTCTGGTAAATCGGTTGCTTGAGGCATTCCCAGCACACAGCAGCGGTGATGGTTCTCACACGAGCCGTACGGGCCGGGGGCAGCTTGGCAGAGGTGTTCGTGGTGCACACAGCAGAAGTGGCGTTGGAGACAGGGGTTTCATGACAATGTTGTGGACTGATTTTTCAAATACCGCTCACACAACTGGTAATACTGCATCGATGGAAAGTGACAGGAGACAGCAGTTGTCAACTATGGTAACAAACTACTTTTCCTCCCATATCGATGTTCTCCCACACAGGTCATTCCCCTTTGACTATTGGGCCGCTAAACTGGACACCTGGCCTGAATTGGCCCAATATGCCTTACAGGAGCTCGCTTGCCCAGCTGCAAGTGTGCTATCGGAAAGAGTCTTCAGTGCAGCTGGATCAATCCTGACAGAAAAAAGGACCCGTCTGTCAACCCAAAATGTGGATGATCTAACCTTCATTAAAATGAACCACGCATGGGTTTCCAAGGATTTTGTCCCACCTTCCCCTGATGACACATAGGGTGACAGAAAAATGGCTTGCTTTGGTCCACCTCTTCCTGGTACTTCACCTATTTTGCCTTTTGCATCAGCTGAATGTCCAACATCAACATATGCCACTTTCTAAAACTCCCTAACTGTGCTGCCTCCCCCCCCATGGCCGGGGTCACCACCTACCGCACGACACCGTGCAAGTGCCGTTGCCCTGGACAGGTGGGTAGGCCGACTCTTGGGTGCGGGCACTGGCACAGGGTCCCTCATAGTGCAATCAAGTGTCTCTGACGGTGGTGGTGCACACCCGCCGTCAGACACACCGCTGTACTATGAGGGGCCCAGTGCCAGTACCGACGCCCACGAGTGGGCCCCCCTTGCTTGGGCAGGGCCCCAGCATTTGCAATCTTTACCTCTCCCTGCTCCTCCGCTGTGTAATCTGGGCCGTCAAATCCATACTGTGCCTGACACCGTCTGAGCCTGCCTCCTGAGACATATATTTTGAATGTGTACGCTATCCATACATGTTATCCAGGGATACGGTACCCTTTCTAACCTTTGTGCAATCACGTGCAATCCATACTGGGCCTAACACCGTCTGAGCCTGCCTCCTGAGACATATATTTTGAATGTGTACGCTATCCATACATGTTATCCAGGGATACGGTACCCTTTCTAACCTTTGTGCAATCACGTGCAATCCATACTGGGCCTAACACCGTCTGAGCCTACCTCATGCTGTATAGACATATATTTTGAATGTGTACGCTATCCATACATGTTATCCAGGGATACGGTACCCTTTCTAACCTTTGTGCAATCACGTGCAATCCATACTGGGCCTAACACCGTCTGAGTCTGCCTCATGCTGTATAGACATATATTTTGAATGTGTATGCTATCCATACATGTTATCCGGGGATACGGTACCCTTTCTAACCTTTGTGCAATCACGTGCAATCCATACTGGGCCTAACACCGTCTGAGCCTGCCTCCTGAGACATATATTTTGAATGTGTACGCTATCCATACATGTTATCCAGGGATACGGTACCCTTTCTAACCTTTGTGCAATCACGTGCAATCCATACTGGGCCTAACACCGTCTGAGCCTGCCTCATGCTGTATAGTCATATATTTTGAATGTGTACGCTATCCATACATGTTATCCAGGGATACGGTACCCTTTCTAACCTTTGTGCAATCACGTGCAATCCATACTGGGCCTAACACCGTCTGAGCCTGCCTCATGCTGTATAGACATATATTTTGAATGTGTACGCTATCCATACATGTTATCCAGGGATACGGTACCCTTTCTCACCTTTGTGCAATCACGTGCAATCCATACTGGGCCTAACACCGTCTGAGCCTGCCTCATGCTGTATAGACATATATTTTGAATGTGTACGCTATCCATACATGTTATCCGGGGATACGGTACCCTTTCTAACCTTTGTGCAATCACGTGCAATCCATACTGGGCCTAACACCGTCTGAGCCTGCCTCCTGAGACATATATTTTGAATGTGTACGCTATCCATACATGTTATCTGGGGATACGGTACCCTTTCTCACCTTTGTGCAATCACGTGTAATCCATACTGGGCGTGAGAACGGCTGGCGAGCTGTTAAGCAAGCTACAGCACCTGTCCAGACAAGTACAGGGATTCCCTAGCGAGGAGACTTATTTGATTGTTTTCAATGTTGGGACAGCAATTTTTGGGGAGCTCTATACTCTGGAGAATGATAGATGGGGCCCACCATACACTGGAACATTCCAAAGGTGGACATCAGACACTGGAGCAGCATTTACAGGGCCCATTATACACTAGAGCATTAGAAATGGGGCCCATTATGTTTGGAGCATTATTTGGGCCCATAAGACAGTGGAGCTTCATCCATGGGGACCAACATATACTGTAGCATTATGTGGAGCTCATCATATACTGTTTCAAACATTATATGGGACCAATGATTCTGTATGGAGAAATAGATGGGCCTCGTCATGAGATGTAAAAAGTGAGGTATTTTTCATTGTACTATACCGCTATTTCTCTGCCGTATCGGAGCATGATGAGTTGTGGTATGTGTTAAAGGGGCGTTCTTTCGCCCAGGGCACATGAAAACCTGGAGCCAGCCCTCCCCCCCACAGTTTGTAGCCAAATAACCCCCATTTTTCAGTGCGTAACTTGTATTATGAAGTTAATTAAGGTTGACAAGCTTAAGAAAGAAGAATTGATGCTTTTGGCATTCAAATGGGCACTGTAGGTGTGTTTCCTGTCCTCCTCTCACTGCCGACTTTTATTCCCCATTGACTTACATTGGGTTTCGTGTTTCGGGACGACCCCAACTTTTCCCTATAATCGGACGATCTTGCTCGACCCGACTTTTGGAAAAGTCGGGTTTCATGAAACGAAACGCGACCCTAAAAAACCAAAAGTCGCTCAACTCTACAAGAGAGTACTGGGGCCACCAGAGACTTCAGCAACACTAATTAAATTGATTAATCTTCTTGTTCCATCTCTGGATTGGCGGCCAGCATCAAAGCCCACTTGATCCGGATTAATCAAGGAAGGCAAAATCTTAGTAATCTGAAAACAAGGAGTTTAGAAAACAATTTCACATCACAATTAAGTAAGGAGATAAGACAAAAATTGGTAGAGGAGGTGAGAGGTTTCCCTGGTTTGGGAATAGTGGTTATCAAGGCCTCCAAACCCGGAGGGGCAATAGATTGAGTTTTTTGCCAGAAAATGAAGGATCTCAACAAATATGGATCAAGCTTAGTATTAAAAAGTTTATAGTATTCATTCGGAAGGCCATCTGGCCCAGGGGCAGAATTAGATTTAGAGGACTTAATGGCATCTAAGACCTCCCGCAAAGAGAAACATTCATTAAGATAACCAAGTTGTTCCTCAGACTCTTCAGGCAACTGCAATTTATCCAAATAATTATGAATTAAAGAAATAGAAGGTTGGAAGGTCTTGGGGTCATCCTTCAGATTATATAAATTTGAGTAATATTTAGCGAATTCTTCCGCAATATTCAGAGGGATACAAATTCTAGTATCCCTTGGGCCATCAAGGTATCAATTTTAGTTTTTAATTCTTGTTTTCTGACTCTCCTTGCGAGAAGCTTCCTTGCGCTATCTCCCTAGGCATAAAATTGGGAAGGGATCCTAGAGGCACAGAGCAGCGTCCATACTGCCCGTGGGTCTCGTTCTACGCTGATGGACATTGGGTGGAGGGATCAGGTCACAGAGGGGTATCGGCCCCCTAGCCTAGTGGAGACATCATCAGACTCAACTAGCAAGCTGAAGGTTGAGGCTCCTTTAGGGACCTTAACTACAAGCCACAGTTATCTTCTCCAGAAAGGCAGCCACAATGGAGCAAGGGAATGCAGTGAGGACATTTCCTGACAAGGTCCGCGGCTGCTGGCCTGGGACACTGACTGTGAGTTGTTGGGAAGGCAGAGGACTAGGAAAGCCAGCACAGTGAGATGGCCAGGAAAGGCACATAGTGAAGGGAGTTGTCATGGTCACGTGTGTCAGGGCGCAGATGATACCGCAAGGCGGACCCATAACACACGTGACCCTGGATACACCGCCTCCAGTAGGGCGAATTTAAAATAATAAGGGGGGAACCTGGGAAACTTTAACAATGGTGGGCCCTGCGGTAGGGAATGGGGACACGGAGACCTCCTAAGCTCCCCTGAGCCAGTGTCCCTGCACTCCTAACATTCCCTAAACAGGCTCCACACCTGTCGCCGCACGCGAACCTTAAACCCTTGCTCGCCCTGACCCTAAACCCTCACTAGGGAATAGGGCGGTGCGGAGACTAATCCCACCACTGCACTAATAACACACATGAGGAAAGAGACAATACAGGGGAAACACCACTTAGCTTTGCTCTGTTGCGTGTGCTCCCAGCAACAGAGCCCACCACCTGCGTGCATCTTCTCCTCCACCCGGATCCATCACCATAAAAGGATCCTTCACCATAGTGCAGCCTGGGAGCAGAGTCCATCACCACTTTCAGCAGTCCAGTACACAGAATCCCAAGATGAGTCCAGCCTCTGCCAAGAATCCAAGCATGCACGAGTCCAGTTCTCAGCAACCAAGTCGAGCATGCTGAGTGCAACTCTCTTCCTAGTCGCCACTCCTCTAAGCCATGCCCGCACTTCCCGCCGACACCATAAACTGCCACCCCACCAGGCCATGCCAGTCCTTCCTGCAGACACCATTAGCTGGCACTCGTTCTCTCTGGCTGACTGCGCAGGACTCCTATCCAGCTCCATCCTTCCACCAGGCTCTCCAACAACTCAGCAAGAAATATCACCAGCCGTGAGTGAACACCCTGAGACCCATTTATAGAGTGTCACACCTGAACCATAATTAAGTGCAACCTAACCTAAGGTGCAATACCACTAACCACCACCGGGGACAGTCAAAACATCTTTGAACTTAACCAAAGTAAAAAAAGTTCACTTTGTGCTTTTAATACCACCAGATCCAACACTGGATCATGACAGGAGTGCTGGAAAGATGTTCTCCATCTGCATGGGAGTTGTGTTGTGAGTTCATTTTCCCCTTCACCGACGATGTCTGATGAACTCCCTCTTCTGGTGAAGGAAGGTAGTGAGGCTGATTACCAAACACCTGATCTGGTAGATGATGACTGGGTAACAGGAACTGCTGACTGGATATAAGGCAGCCGACGCCCTTCTGAGTCGCTGGTGATTTCTCTGCTGGATTCTTGGAGACCAGTCTGATTCCTGCTTCCCAAAGATAAGTTTTTGCTCTGCTATTGAACTTATTAGTTTTGTTTACCTTGCTTTTTGGAGTTCAGGCATCCCCGGTCGGGGGTGTGCTGAGTTCCATTTTTGTCTCTGATCAGTTTGTTTCTTTGCTCTGTCTTCAGAATTTACCTGAGTGCTGATATAGTCATTTTGAAGTCCTAGCGACTTCAGGGCCTGTTTTTCCTATCAGACGGTTGGGACATTTTTTGGTAGGGTTTTTTGCGGATTGCAGACAGCAGCTTTTCTATCCTGTCCTTTTTAGTTAGCTTGGGCCCCATCGTTTGCTCAACCTATCTTTCTATCTGTGTTAGTGTTTTCATCTTGCTTCACCGTCATTATATGTTGGGGGCTGCCTATTGCTTTGGGGTCTGCACTGGGGCAGTTTAGATTTTCCCTTTCTTTCTTTAGGCCTATTTAGTTCTCCGGCTGTGACCGAGGGGTCTAGGGCATCGTAGGAACCCCCCACGGCTACTGTTAGTTGTTGTGGATAGGATCAGGGGGTCTGCAATCCGATAGCTACCAACCTCTCCGGTTTTCTGGACTTAGCTTGTATTTTTGTTTTTTCCTCCTTCGGTGACTCATTCATAACAGAGTTGACTGAGTCCCTAACCTGAAGGATGTAGTACCAAGTGGGCATCTGTGAGCACCAGAACTGTGAGTAAAGCTTTGGAACTGCACCCAGCTGTGTCCTCTGAATTCTTTCTGCAACACTCATTCAGCACTGCTACATTTAACATCATCAACCACAACATCTTCATTCCAACCACTGCCCTGGGACAACAGTTCTGCCTGTGGAGAGCTATTCCAACTCTGCTGCATCACACCATCAGTCCCAGAGGATCTGCACTGCAGCACTGGTCACTCCTGACCAGAAACCACAGGTGGCATCACAAACACTTTATAAACTCTTTATATTTTTCCCCTGTAAATATCCCCTTCTATTTGACGCCCAGGGACACGGACCGGGTCACAGCTGCCGTGACACTGCCCCTTTAAGAAGCGGCGCGGTACCTAGTATTTCCCCACTGCCCTGGCGGGCGCTTCACAACTCAAAGGCACCGATTATTTCACAAAAATACACATCCCTGCCTTTTCAGATTCTCCGTTAGCAAAGAAAGAGATGGGAAATTTTTTTATGATGAAGGTGAAATTTATCCTTCTTACAGAGGTGGGTTTCCTGAATACAGGCTATATCGCATAGACTTTTAATCAATTCTTACCACATTAGTGACCTTTTAAAGGGGGAGTTCAGACCTGTAGCATTTAATGACAAAATTTGAATATGCAAAAAAATCGGTCAGGCCAGGGGGTAGGAAAGGGTGACACCGGGTACACATAACATACAAAAAGGATAACAACAAATAACAAAAAAATTGCCTAACAAAGCAATAATACCCAAGAAAAAACATGACTCACTGAACATGTGAGTTAGGGATATCAGACCACGTAAGTAGAATACGAGAGACCCCTGCTTTCAATCAAATATCTAGGCCAACCATGAACCATATTACATCTGTTCAGGAAGGCTAATGAAGAAATAAACAAAGGTCATATAATAGAGACAGTCAGGCCAGGGACCAGCCTACATTCAGTTTCTTCTGAGACATAGTCTCCGCAGCTTGAGGATCCGGAGGGGATGGGTGCAGCTTCCATATATGCAAAAGCTTCTCCACTTGGGAAACAGATAGACAAACATGGTGTCATGATATAGGACATGGTTAATGTCCTGCTCTCTCAGGGTTAACTTTTGCTGTCCTCCCTTTGGATCTGGGAGGGGTATTATACTCCCTCCAGACTAGGATTCCCTGTCAGCTATACTGTTGTTCTGGATGTGCGTCTGACCCCCTAGTGTGCTTGTATACTGCATTGCTTGATTGCCTCCCGTGTATGACCTGGTGTGTCCGCTCACTCTGTTCTCTGTCTCACATTTTAGTACTATTGTCTTCTCCGGTTCTGACCTCCTGGCTTGGCTATTGTTACTCCGTTGCAGTTTGTCCCTATTGTACCGTCTATTGCCTGTTCTGGTTTACTGAACTCTTGCTACATTCTGACTATCTGTTCTGTCTAAACCTTTCGTACTTTCATGCTATCTCGTGCTTTGTCCCAGGCCTGATCGGGCTTACGTCCCTGTCTATGCCCCTTGGTAACTTTGTCCCGTAGTTACCCTTTTAGTTTTTCTACAGCAATTAGCTCTCTCGAGCTTAGGCCACGCCTCCAGCAGTCACATGCTTCAGGTCCTGCTAGTCTGAAGCACGCATCTTCTCTGCTGCTGTCCCGCTCCACAGGTATCTTTGAGCACTGTTTTTGTACTCAGGACACGCGCACTGGCTCAGTGAGCAAGTGCAGTGCGGTATTCCTGACACATGGGTCATACTGTTATGGTGGATGGTCATCTTCACAGGAAAACCCCATATATAAGGGATGATATTAACCTCTTAGAATCTTGGCAGCATCTGCAAACTCTCTTCTTTTTGCCAAAGTCACAGCACACAGGTTTGGAAAAATAGCCAGGTTGTGAAAGGGGCAGACAGAGCAGGTTTCCACCTCCATTTGTGCTAAAAAATTTCTTCGATTTTATAAAAATGAATATGGGCAATGATGTCTCTAGGGACAAGTGGATTGAGGTTCTTGGGCTTAGAAATTCTGTGGATTCTGTCCACCATGAGATCTCTGGCATCCGCATCTGGGATAACCGCTTTCAGCAGCTCTTGAAAATGCCCTTGTAATTCCCCATCTTTAATGGATTCAGGGATACCCCTTATTCTTACATTATTTTGCTGGGACATATCCTCTAGGTCATAAACCTTGGCTTTCAGAAAAGAGATTTCATCCTCCAAAGCTGCATTAGCGTCAATTAGATTATTATGGGAGGAAGCATATTCTGCCATTTTCCCTTCAATATGTGCAGTACGTTCCCTCAATGCATCTATGTCCTTTTTGATGTAGCCAGCATACCTTTAAAGTCTTCCTGTAGAGACATTCTAAAAGAGTTGAGCAGCCTTTGCATGGATTTCTCTGTCAGTGGAATATCTGCCATCGTAACAGCAGCTTCCAGCGCTGTATCCTCCAGTAGCCAGAATGGGGAAAGAGAGGCAGAGGAAGAAGGGGATGGCGTCATCTTGCCTGCAGGAGCTGCCTCAGCGTCCCGAGTAAAGATGTCTGTCAGCTTGGCTAGCGGGCCTCGCTTCTGTGACTGGCCTCTCGGCATTCCACTCTCTGGTGATTTAGGAGCCTGGTATTTTTAGCCTAGGAGTCACTGTGAGCTGCTTTTAAAGCGAGGAAGATGCCAGAGCTCTAAGACCTCACACCTGACCCCATGTGCGGTCAGGCCACGCCCCCCTCTGCTAAAGTTTCAATGATACATCAGGCTAAATTGCTTGACAGTAGCTGTGTAATCATCATCAGAACAGGTGTGGGTGTGGCTAGGGAATTTGAACTCAGCCTCCCAAATATGTGATAAGCCACAGTTAATTTATGTTTTAAAGGGGTGGGCAATCATTTTTCACACAGGACCCTGTAGGTTTGGATTTCTTTTTCTATCAATTACAAAGACCTTCATTTAGAAATTGAATTTTGTGATTACTTGTGTCATCTTTTCTAATATTTAAATTTGTTTGGTGATCTGGAACATTGACAGACATGGCAAAGAATAGGAAGTCAGGAAGGGGGCAAACACTTTTTCACACAACTGTGTGTCTATATACAGTACATACATATAATCATATAATACTCTTATACTGTAGAGTAGAAAGGTTGAGAAACTGTATTTAAAGCCACACTATTGGAAATGACACAAAACCCTAAAGAGTTAAGTAATGTAAAACTGTATTTTAGGAACATTATAATTAATTACCGTAAACATTTAATGCTTTGCTGGTTCAAAGATTCTCTTTCCTCCACAACATGTTCTGTAGTGCTCCAGGCAGCAGAAAATAGACATTTGCCCAAACTCACAAGGGGAAAAGGAGTCACATTGGGATTCTAGCTGGGTACATCTGCTGAAAGGCTGCAAATCTCATTGATTGATACAGTATGTGTCCTTTTATCAATGTCTGAGACCTCTCATACAACAATGAAAAATGTACATTATATAAGGAAATGTGTCATTTAGTGAAGCGGAATATGTTGGCGCTATATAAGCAAGTATAATAAATATATAAATCTGGACAGAAGTAACATAAGCAGATGTTGCACCATTATTTATATATATACTCCCCACTAGGATGCTTAGCAAATACTCTGCTCCGACTTCTACCATGATTAGTCTTGCCCTTTCTAAAATATTGTCTACATTGGCTCCTAGAGATGAATGTTATAATAAGCAGTAGGGTTAATTCAGATTAAAGCAATTCTTCAAATTCAAGACCTTAATGTGTGGATTATTACAAGCTTCTAGTTGACGTTTATTATGAATCCTTTTGTTTCTGCAGTTTTTAAAAAGCCACAAATTTACAAAATGAGACTGACATATTAAAGTATTTCTTTTAATTGTAGATAGACATAACAAACCATTGTATTCTCTAAATGCTCATTGCCTACACTAAATACAGTATACCTGAGGAGATTAGACTAGCATGCAGCCACCAGGAAGAAAAGTAAGATATGGCATTGAATATATGTATATTAAGTAAATAATAATAATAATAGGGCATAACTAATATACAGATCGCTTGATGGATCGCATCAACGAACACTTTTCTAACATTCGCAAAGGCTTTATAGGACTCCCTCTCTCACTCCATTTTAAAGACAAGCATAGCCAATGTTTGAAAGGCGTTCATTTTTGCGGCATTCAGGTGGTCCATTATAACCAGAGAGGGGGTGATTTCCTCAAGGCAATGTCTAGAGCAGAGTCCTATCGGATATTCTCCTTGGACAGTTTGGCCCCAAAAGGCCTGAATCATGAACTGGAATTATATGCCTTCTAATATGATTGTAGACAAATGAATACATATGGATGCTTGCATTAGAGGTTTCATGTACTTATTAACTATTTTTAACCAGTTCTTTCACATTTATTCTATTTTTATTCGTATTTAAACTGGATTTTTAGTTTATCTACAAGGGGTATTTATATATAAGTAATTTAAATTATTATCCTCACCAGTTATACTAATATTCGGTATGCAATAGGACAACATCTATAACCAATATTAATGATGTGAAATGCATACATAGAGGCTGTTTATGACTATTTTTATTAGCCATATACACATTATGTGGTTTTATGAATATTTTCTAAAGAATATGTATTTGCCATCCCCTACCATATCCTCCACATTCATATTTTCAATATCTGCTATTTGTATGAGTATTCGCAGTAGGTGGAGCATATTTAATTTTATGCGCACAGTTTTATTTTATATTCATATTTGTATTTGATTTTATTTATATTAAAATGCTAAAATGTTTTTTTTTGTAATATTAGCATAATAAAGTTATAGTTTTTAACATTCCTAATTATTCTCAATATTACAACCCATTTATGTGAGGTATACACTATGGCTGTTCTTTTCTCTTTCTTTTTTAAATGTATGATATAATTTTAATAATTAATTAGCCATCTACTGGGAGGGTGGGGGTGAGTGTTCAATCCAAAGAGTCAAATAGGTGTTTGAACATACACACACTATACAGTTGTGGCCAAAAGTATTGACACCCCTGCAATTCTGTCAGATAATACTCAGTTTCTCCCTGAAAATGATTACAAACACAAATTCTTTGGTATTATTATCTTCATTTAATTTGTCTTAACTGAAAAAACACAAAAGAGAATCAAGCAAAAAGCAAAACATTGATCATTTCACACAAAACTCCAAAAATGGGCCATACAAAAGTATTGGCACCCTCAGCCTAATACTTGGTTGCACAACCTTTAGCCAAAATAACTGCGACCAACCTCTTCCGGTAACCATCAATGAGTTTCTTACAATGCTCTGCTGGAATTTTAGACCATTCTTCTTTGGCAAACTGCTCCAGGTCCCTGATATTTGAAGGGTGCCTTCTCCAAACTGCCATTTTTAGATCTCTCCACAGGTGTTCTATGGGATTCAGGTCTGGACTCATTGCTGGCCACCTTAGAAGTCTCCAGTGCTTTCTCTCAAACCATTTTCTAGTGCTTTTTGAAGTGTGTTTTGGGTCATTATCCTGCTGGAAGACCCATGACCTCTGAGGGAGACCCAGCTTTATCACACTGGGCCCTACATTATGCTGCAAAATTTGTTCGTAGTCTTCAGACTTCATAATGCCATGCACACGGTCAAGCAGTCCAGTTCCAGAGGCAGCAAAGCAACCCCAAAACATCAGGGAACCTCCGCCATGTTTGACTGTAGGGACCGTGTTCTTTTCTTTGAATGCCTCTTTTTTTCTCCTGTAAACTCTATGTTGATGTCTATGCCCAAAACGCTCTACTTTTGTCTCATCTGACCAGAGAACATTCTTCCAAAACGTTTTAGGCTTTTTCAGGTAAGTTTTGGCAATCTCCAGCCTGGCTTTTTTATGTCTCGGGGTTAGAAGTGGGGTCTTCCTGTGTCTCCTACCATACAGTACCTTTTCATTCAGATGCCGACGGATAGTACGGGTTGACACTGTTGTACTCTCGGGCTGCAGGGCAGCTTGAACTTGTTTGGATGTTAGTCGAGGTTCTTTATCCAACATCCGCACAATCTTGCGTTGAAATCTCTTGTCAATTTTTCTTTTCCGTCCACATCTAGGGAGGTTAGCCACAGTGCCATGGGCTTTAAACTTCTTGATGACACTGCGCACGGTAGACACAGGAACATTCAGGTCTTTGGAGATGGACTTGTAGCCTTGAGATTGCTCATGCTTCCTCACAATTTGGTTTGTCAGGTCCTCAGACAGTTCTTTGGTCTTCTTTCTTTTCTCCATGCTCAATGTGGTACACACAAGGACACAGGACAGAGATTGAGTCAACTTTAATCCATGTCAACTGGCTGCAAGTGTGATTTAGTTATTGCCAACACCTGTTAGGTACCACAGGTAAGTTACAGGTGCTGTTAATTCCACAAATTAGAGAAGCATCACATGATTTTTTGAACCGTGCCAATACTTTTGTCCACCCTCTTTTTTATGTTTGGCGTGGAATTATATCCAATTTTGCTTTAGGACAATTCTTTTTGTGGTTTTTCATTTTAGACAAATTAAATGAAGATAATATACCAAAGAATTTGTGTTTGCAATCATTTTCAGGAAGAAACTGAGTATTATCTGACAGAATTGCAGGGGTGTCAATACTTTTGGCCACAACTGTATATGACAGCTAGACTGGGTGGTCGGTAACCCTGATGAAGAAGCACGTTTTGCTTTGAAACGCATAGGTTTTTGGCCCCAGCTAGGCTCCATAGCCTTAGCCTGTGATGTCATACGCTGTCAGTGCAGGACAGTGTTGGCCCCCTTCAGCCATGCATCAAGGACGCTACCGGCCGGAGCTATCCTGGCTCTGCCCGGCTCTATTCACTACTTGCACTCCATTCAGCTGAGTTCATTCACTTCATCCTCCCAGCTTGTCACATACTTATCCAGCAATTCTGTGGATCATTCACTGTGATCGGCACAGCACCTTCATTCAGCGGAGTTAGGGTAAGTCTGCATAAGTTCTGTCACCGCTCATTAGTGTATCTTGCTGGCGTGGTAGATCTGTATCTCCTGTATGCTCTGAGTATCGGGTTTATGTGTGAAAGTCAGGACATTTACTTTCACTTTTATCATTACTGAATCGTCCTGTGAGCGCGGTACCTTCCTCCATTAACTCAATAGGGCATAACTGATATATATGTAAACATATATATTGATGCATATACTTCATAAATAATTGTTTAAAGGGAACTTATCAACAGTTTTTTCCTATATATAGTAGGGTTAGCACCTATACGTCCTTATAGCCAGCTTTTTAGAATGCTGTCTATAAGTCCCCAAAATGCTCGGTATAAAGCAAAAAGAGCTTTCATTATAATCATCTACAGCACTATCAGGTCTGATGGGCATTGCTGGTATTGATCCGGTGCCTCCTCCTTTCTTGCAATCGCCATCCTCCTTCTTGCTTCGTGTAGGTGACGCATCCTATGACATCCACACAGTGTCGTCTATCACACTTATTTGCCTTGCCGAGTACTGTAATGCCCATGCACCTGCTCCCTTTGCCCTTTCCCCGCACATGTTCATTACAATACTTTTCTCAGCACTTGACAGGGCAGAGAGAAATACGCAGGAGCACGATGGTAGACACTGTGTGAATGACATAGGATGCGTCATCCACACGAAGCAAGGAGGGGCATGGCGATCAGAAGAAGAGAGGAGGCACCAGATCAAGAACAGCGATGCCCATCGGACCAGACTGCCCCATAGGTGAGTATAATAAAAGCTATTTTTTGCATTATGCAGAGCATACTGGGGACATATATACAGCATTTCAGTATCCTGTAACAGGGGGCTTACAGGTGCTGGCCGTGTTTTATATGGGAAAAAACCTGGGGACAGGTTCCAATAAAATTAATACTTTCTTTTAGACAAATAATTCATGCTTGCGTGGGTTTCCTCCGGGTTCTCTGGTTTCCTTCCACTGTCCAAAGACATACAGTGGGTATGGAAAGTATTCAGACCCCTTTATATTTTTCACTCTTTGCTTCATTGCAGCCATTTGGTAAATTCAAAAAAGGTAATTTTTTTCTCATTAAAGTACACTCTGCACCCCATCTTGACTGAAAAAAACAAAAATATAGAAAATTTTGCAAATTTATTAAAAAAGAAAAGCTGGAATATAACATGGTCATAAGTATTCAGACCCTTTGCTAAGGTTAGTTTCACACTAGCGATCTTGGGCGCCGCGCAGGGCTGCCGCTAAACCCCGCCCCCCCGGCAGTGCCCTCTCCAGTCAGTTCCGCCACTGATAAATATAGGATACGCTGATCGCATGCAGCCTCATGCGATCAGAGGAGGAACTGACCGGAGGGGGCGTGGCTGGGGATGGGGCTTAGCGGCGGCCCTGCGCTGCACCCAAGAATGCTAGTGTGAAACTAGTCTTAGACACTCATATTTAAGTCACATGCTGTTGATTTCCTTATAATCCTCCTTGAGATGGTTCTACTCCTCCATTGGAGTC
Organism: Dendrobates tinctorius; assembly: GCF_039654945.1. Classification (NCBI taxonomy): domain Eukaryota; kingdom Metazoa; phylum Chordata; class Amphibia; order Anura; family Dendrobatidae; genus Dendrobates; species Dendrobates tinctorius. The sequence goes on from NW_027361876.1 coordinate 8,354,688, forward strand.
CAGCAGTGTTTAATTAAACTGATAGGACTTGATTTGTAGTAGAATAGTGCTATATAAGTGAATAAAATAAATAAATAAATATGATGAACATTTTAAAAGTGTGGTTTGTCTGGAACACTTCTATTCATAAAAGGATCCCGTCTACTGATTTTTTTAGATGGTCTTTTTTTCTTCTTGGGAGAATGTGTGTCAAGAGAAATGCTTTATATCACAAGGAAGGATCAAAGACCAAGTCAGGTGCAACTCAGTGATTCCTAGCATACGCACATTATAATGATTAATGATCTTTATCACTTTATCATACACAATACACATGAAAAAATTACCTGTAAATCAAACAATACAGATATCTGGAGCTGATTTTCAGATACTTTTGCAGCAAATCTGACATGTAATTATTTCATCTTTACAATGAATATTGTCATTTACCGTGCAATGTCGCACTGCCTTTCACATGTTAAGATTGCACATGGAGAATTTCTAAGAGCTTCAGCTCCTCAGAATAGGTAAAAAGCTTCCCATACACAGCCCAATTCCCAGCATAATTGTGTCACTTACCATAATTCTCCCACTGTACAAGGTGACCTTAAAGTCTATGGCTAAATTGGCTTCCAAAAAATGACCTACCATTTTTTTTAATGCTAAGTCTGTGTAAGAGACGCACGATCATATCATGTTATGCTCTCCGGTGAACATTCCATCCTGTGATTAAATGTAAATGCAAAAAAAATGACCATTGGTAAATCCATGTACTTAAATTAACCCTTTAACAACTGCCGATACGCCTTTTAACGGCGGTAGTTAAAGGTACTTAAACCACAGCCCTGTTAATTAAAAAAATAAAATATAGCGGGCGAAAAAATCATTTTTTGAGGAAAAAAAATTATTTTTTATTTTCACGGCTCTGCGTTATAAATGTCCTTCAGGGGTCGTTTCCAAAATGGGTTCACTTATGGGCAGTTTCTACTGTTTAGGCACATCAGGGGCTCTGCAAACGCAACATGACGCCCACAGAACATTCCATCAAAGTCTGCATTCCAAAATGGCACTTCTTCATTTCTGAGCTCTCTCATGAGCTCAAACAGTGGTTCCCCCCACATATGGGGAATCGGGGTAATCAGGAGAAATTGCACAACAACTTTTGTGGTCCAATTTCTCCTGTTAGCCTTGTGAAAATAAAAAATAGTGGGCTAAAAAAATCATTTTTGAGGAAAAAAAATGATTTTTTATTTTCACTGCTCTACATTATAAACTTCTGTGAAGCAGTTGGGGGTTCAAAGTGCTCACCACACGGTGGTTTGCAGGGGAAGGGAGCAGACATGCTTCTCAGGAGCTCCTGCAACTTCCCCTAAATAAGCAGCTAAAAGCATACTGAAGTGGACTTTTTTTGGACTAAAAGCTAAAAGAATATGCCTGGAATGGAAAATTAGAAGATTGCTGCGGATTACTCAAGAAAAAAAGCCTTTCATGGAGCAGAGAAAGGGGTCTGCAAAAGTTGCTGACTCATCCACACTGCCTGCAGGAAGGAAGAAGGTGAATACAGCAAGGCCTGGGACAGAGAAGAGGAATGAAGAGACATCAACGAGGAAGTCTGTCACGGCATTCCCGACTTCTAGGAGCATGATGCCAGGACCAAGGAGCAGCATGAAGCCACCTCCACTGAATGTTCATGTCGGGAGGAGAAGCAGCAGGGAAGCAGAGCTAGCAGTACAGCGGAGGAGCACGGCGGGGAGGCCTGTTGCAGCTCCCAGAAACAGATGGAGCAAACGTGGTGAGCAGAAAGAGGAGGCCCCGACCTCCTCACATGCTGACAATGTTGAGGAGAGAAGCCATGGTTTCTCTGTGACAGCCCTGCGGCTGCACACAGAGAAGACTGTGAAGATGGAGCGGGGGAGCAGCGCGGTGGCACCTGCAGAGTCAGACCAAGCCGGGAGGAGAAACCACAGCAATGCAGAGCGGGCAGCACAGCTGAGGAGAGCTGCAGGAAAGGTTCTGCGTTCTGAGGCACCAGAGTTTATACCCAGGTCAGTCTGTAGTGGAGGAGACCGGGTTCAGAAGCGGCAACTGAAGCTTAAAGGGAGCGATGAGCAGGAAGTTATCCCTATATCTGCAGTTTTGCAGGGTCATATCCCTGCACTCACAGATCTACAATCCCCTCTTGATGCTGGGGAACATGCTACTGGACTCAGGCTGAATAATGGGGGTAAAGAGTTATATGAACATAATACTCATACAGGGGTTACTAATGGATGCTTGTTTCCCAGTCCCTCCACTCTTATCCCTAAATGTAAAGGGGAAGTGCACCAGAACAACGTAGAGGGATCACAGATGAAAGGTGCTAAGCATCTGTATAACGATGGTGGTCTGGAGTCTTTTGGGTCATCCTATAATGTTAGCAAAGGAGATCGAGTGGGACACTCAGATAAAAATGGCTTATCATACGATTTTGACAGTTTTTGTTCGGAGGGATTTATTGCGGATGGTGATTTATATGATGAACTTGGGAGCGATTGTTTCAGTGATCAGGCATTGGATGAACCTCTATCATCGGGCTCTTCTTCAGAGGGGGGAACTAAATGTGAGATAAATACATTATTACTAGATGCCATACCCGCCTCGGATGACTACGCTACTGAAGGTCTTATGGTCAGTTTGTGCAAAGCTTTTTTGGACTCGTTGAACGCCTCTATGGGGACTCCTACCCTTCAGGGAAATCCGTTTAAGATGCAAAATAAATCTAAAGCATCTGAAGTTTTTGTAAAAGACCTCTTCAAAGATACCCTGATGCGTTTAACTGATGACTCCTACCTGACTTCTACGAAGGATTACGGTAACGCCACAAAAGAACAAAAAATACCCGAAACTCTTAGAAATCACAAGATTTTAGACTCAAGTCAGCCGCAGATCCTTCCTTCATTTTCAGATTCCCTGGATAAATTACAAAAAGACATTACTTCTCTCAAAATTAATATGGCCAACTTTGAAGACTTTAGAAGAAAAAATAATGTGAAGATCAGAGGGATTCCTGAGTCAATTCAGGCTCCCCAACTGAAGGGCTACATATTGTCAATGGTCTCTCATTTGTTCCCTGACATCAATGAGAAGTGTCTGATTGAAAGGGTTTTTAGGATTCGCAGGCCATCCACTCTCCCTCATGATTTAGCAAGAGACACTATAGTATCTTTTTACCCCAATTGGCTAAGAAACACATTGCTGGGTATCTCCAAAGATCCAAGATTCTTGTCTTCCAAATATAGTCATCTGATTTTCCTCAAGGATCTTTCAAAGGACACTTTACAGAAAAGGAAAGCATTTTCCCATACTACTGGTGAACTCCGACGCGCAGAGATTCCTTACACCTGGACTCATTCCTCCACTCTTCAGGTGAAATACGCATCGAGATTGGTTCCTATCTCTACCCTGGATGAGGGGAATGACTTTCTTGAATGCATTGGAATAATGTCCTCCAAGGATTCTCCCGGAACTTCTTCCACTTCGAAATCGGATCTTCGTCTCGGCTGAAGGAGCTATTTAACTGTTTTTTTTAGTTACTCTTTTTTTATATCAAGCGGCTGAAAATAAATTTTTTCCATCCTTTTAGTTTTTTTGTTTTTTTTTTCGTAAGGAACCGAATTTCAATTCTGATTTATTTGTCGTTGAGTAATCTAGATTATATATAAAACAGTCTGAAGAAATATTTCCACTTTACAGTTTTTGATTGAACCAATTTTTTTGGCCTTCACTCAGTCTTAGGGACATCACAGTATGTTCCGGACAGGACAGGCATTCATATTTTTTATAACTTACTTGGGTACTTCATTTTTTTTTTTTTTTTAAGTATTAGCATAATAAGTGCATTGATCTTTTGTTTTGTTTTTTAAGCTATCATAATTGTGCAAATTCTATAGCACAATATGTGTACTGATTTTTCCTACGGCTATTATATAAATATAATGATCTTTGCATTTGTCATTGTCTTTTAACCTTTTTCTTCCTACAGGTTTGTATTTAAGCAACAATTGATTTGTGTATTATTGATATTAAATAATATTTTGCTTTGGAACTACTGCATTGTATGTACAGTTTGTATGTTTGCCTGTCTATTTCCCCACTTTGTGGGGATATCCCTGTCTTTACAGGGATTTGTTCTCCCTACCCTAATCCTCTTGTTTTTGTTCTGTACCCTATTCCCCCTCCCTCATAAAAATGTTAAAATTAATAAAAAATATTGGAACACAAAGTGCTCACCACACATCTAGATAAGATCCTTAAGGGCTCTAGTATCCAAAATGGTGTCACTTGTGGGTGTTTTCACAGTTTAGGTACATCAGGGGTTCTCCAAACGCGACATGACGTCCTATCCCAATCCAGCCAATTCTGCACTGAAAAAGTCAAACGGTGCTCCTTCCCTTCTAAGCTCTGCTGTGTGCCCAAACCGTGGTTTACCCCACATATAGGGTATGGGCGTACTCAGAATAAATTTCACAACAATTTTTTTGTTTTTGGTCTAATTTCTCCTGTTACTCTTATAAAAATAAAAATTTGGGAGCGAAAAGATCATTCTTGTGGAAAAAAAAATATTTTTATTTTCACAGCTCTACATTATAAACTTCTGTGAAGCACTTGGAGGTTCAAAGTGCTCACCACACATCTAGATAAGTTCCTTAAGGGGTCTAGTTTCCAAAATGGGGTCACTTGTTGGGGTTTTCCACTGTTTAGACACATCAGGGGCTCTCCAAATGCAACATAGTGTCCAATCTCAATTCCAGCCAATTCTGCATTAAAAGAAGTCAAACGGCACTTCTTCCGTTCCAAGCATTGCTGTGCGCCCAAACAGTGGTTTACCCCCACATTTGAGGTATCGGTGTATTCAGGAGAAATTGCACAGCAAATTTTGTGGTTAATTTTCTCTTTTTACACTTGTGAAAATAAAAAATTTGATTCTGAAGTAAAATGTTTGTAAAAAAAACAATTGCTTCAGTTCCTGTGACGCACGTAAAGTGTTAATAAACTTCTTGAATGTGGTTTTAGCACCTTAAGGGGTGCAGTTTTTAGAATAGTGTCACTTTTGGGTATTTTCTGTCACATTAACCTCTCAAAGTGACTTCAAATGTGATGTGGTCCCTAAAAAAATGGTTTTGTAAATTATGTTGCAAAATTGAGAAATCGATGATCAATTTTTAACCCTTATAACTTCCTAACAAAAATTTTTTTTTTCAATTTTGGTTCCAAAATTGTGCTGATGTATGTGTTAAAAATGCTTGTATCCAACACAATAGAAGCAAGAACAAGCTGGTGGGAAAGCCAGCAGCGAATCATCCATAATAAAAACAAATAGCACAAACCATATGCAATCACAGAAAATTCAGCAATGTGTGCATCTGATTAGATATGAGTGAACCTTTCCAGGTTCAGTTCGGTTCGGATTGGCAAACATCCTGGTGTTCACTGATCAGTTCTTCGAACAAATCCGAACCCCATTGAATTCAACAGGAGACAAAACCAAACACATAGACAACACCTTCAGGGGGACCAACAAGCTGCTAAAACAGCTAAAATTAAGGGCAGACACTGGGAAAAGTGACATCAACTGAACTGAGAACAAATAGTACAATTTTGCAGCATGGATGCATGGGTAAGGGCCTGAGACAGGGCTTGGACCAGCATTTTCTAGCTTAAACATTGATCAGTAACAGGTGGATGAGTGACAGGTGTAGCCTTGGTGCTCTGAGAGGCCTGCCAAATTCAGGAAACACACATGAAGGAGACCCAACTTGGAGTCCAAACTTTTCCAAAAATTAAGAGCAGACACCAGGAAAAGAGGCATCAATTGACCCACAGTAAAAATTTGATAATGACACAGCAGCAGTCACCCATGGGCCATGCATGAGGTATCAAGGTCTGGGCCAGCATTTTGAGCTTTGATTTTAAGTTTAAATTAAGATGAAGTGCATGAAGAACCCGATACCTCATGCAACAGCTCAACTGCTTTTCTGCTCAGCTACACTCAGTGCCACAAACATCAGTTTTGCATTGTACAATTGGTAGAAAAATGTAAAGTTAGTATCACAGGTAGTTGACTGATCAATTGACCTACAGTAGGCCATGCATGAGGTATTGGAGTCAGGGCCTGCATTTGATAACATAGTAACACAGGTAGCTGACTGAAGTAAGTGCAGGCCTACCGATCTGGTAGCCCTACTGCTACAGGCAACAAACATAAAGGAGATCCAACTTGGAGTCCAAACATTTAACCCCTTCCTGACATCAGACGTACTATCCCGTCCATGGGACCCGGGCCCCTATGCCCATGGACGGGATAGTACGTCTAGCGCGATCAGCGGCGCCCACGTGGTGAGCGCCGCTGATTGCGGCCGGGTGTCAGCTGATTATCACAGCTGACACCCGGCACTATGTGTCAGGGGCGGTCACGGACCGCCCCGACACGTTAACCCCTTGCACACCGCGAGCAAACATGATCGCGGTGTACCAGGAGTTAAAGGGAAGCATCGGCAGGGAGGGGGCTCCCTCCGTGCTTCCCTGAGCCCCCCACGGCAGCGCAATGTGCAGCGCTGCTGTGGGGGACTCCTTTCCTCCAGGCCCCCGGATCCAAGATGGCGACGGGGGCCTTCGGGGGCCTGGAGGAAGCTGGCTTCCTCAGTGCCTGCAAAGCGCAGGCATGAGGAAGCCTTGTGCACTGCCTGTGACAGATTGCTGATCTGTCACAGTGATCTGTGATGTGACAGATCAGCGATCTGTCACAGGACAGTGATGTCCCACCTGGGACTATGTAATAAAGTAAAAAAAAATTAAAAAAAAGTGTAAAAATAATTTTAAAAAAATCGCCAAATAAATTAGTAAAAAAAAAAAAAATATTCCCCAATAAATTCATTTTTTTAAAATAAAAAAACCCCAAAACAATAAAAGTACACATATTAGGTATCGCCGCGTCCATAACGACCCGCCCTATAAAACTGTCCCATTAGTTAACCCCTTTAGTGAACCCCTTAAAAAATAAAAAACGAAGCAAAAAATAATGATTTATTATCATACAGCCAAACAAAAAGTGCAATAACGCGCGATCAAAAAGACGCATATAAATATCCATGGTACTGCTGAAAACGTCATCTTGTCCCGCAAAAAACAAGCCACCACACAGCATCATCAGCAAAAAAATAAAAAAGTTATAGCTCACAGAATAAAGCGATGCAAAAATAATTATTTTTTATATAAAATAGTTTTCATTGCATAAAACCGACAAAACATAAAAAAAGACCTAAATGAGGTATCGCTGTAACCGTACTGACCCGAAGAATAAAACCGCTTTATCAATTTTACCGCACGCAGAACGGTGTAAACGCACTCCCCAAAAGAAATTCATGAAACGCTGGTTTTTGTTCATTCTGCGTCCCAAAAATCGGAATAAAAAGCGATCAAAAAATGTCACGTGCCCGAAAATGGTACCAATAAAAACTTCAACTCGTCCCGCAAAAAATAAGACCTCACATGACTCAGTGGGTCAAAATACGGAAAAATTATAGCTCTCAATATGTGGTGATGCAAAAACTATTTTTACAATAAAAAGCGTCTTTTAGTGTGCGACAGCTGCCAAAAATAAAAACCGCCATAAATAGTAAATCAAACCCCCCGTTATCACCCCCTTAGTTAGGGAAAAATAATAAAATTAAAAAAATGTATTTATTTCCATTTTTCCATTAGGGCTAGGGTTAGGGCTAGGGTTAGGGCTAGGGTTAGGGTTAGGGCTAGGGTTATGGCTAGGGTTAGGGTTAGGGTTAGGGCTAGGGTTAGGGCTGAGATTAGGGTTAGGGGTGTGTTGGGGTTCAGGTTGGAGTTAGAATTGGGGGTTTCCACTGTTTGGGCACATCAGGGGCTCTCCAAATGCAACATTGCGTCTGATCTCAATTCCAGCCCATTCTGAGTTGAAAAAGTCATATGGTGCTCCTTCCCTTCCAAGCTCTGCCATGCGCCCAAACAGTGTTTTACCCTCACATGTAGGGTATCAGCCTACTCAGGACAAATTGCAAAACAATTTTTGGGGTCCAATTTCTCCTGTTACCCTTAGGAAAATAAAAAATTGGGGGCAAAAATATCATTTTTGTGGAAAAAAATTTTTTATTTTCACGTCCGAGCGTTATAAACTTCTGTGAAGCACTTGGGGGTTCAAAGTGCTCACCACACATCTAGATAAGTTCCGTGGGGGGGTCTAGTGTCCAAAATGGGGTCACCTGTTGGGAGTTTCAATAGTTTAGGTACATCAGGGGCTCTCCAAACGCACATGACACCCGCAGACCATTCCATCAAAGTCTGCATTCCAAAATTGCACTGTTTCCCTTCCGAGCCCCGACGTGTGTCCATACAGTAGTTTTCTCCCACATATGGGGTGTCAGCGTACTCAGGACAAATTGGACAACAACTTTTGGGGTTCAATTTCTCCTGTTACCCTTGGGAAAATAAAAAAATTGGGGAATAATTGATCATGTTTGTGGAAAAAATACGATTTTTTTATTTTCATGCCCTGGCATTATAAACTTCTGTGAAGCCCTTGGGGGTTCAAAGTGCTCACCTCACATCTAGATAAGTTCCTTAGGGGGTCTAGTTTTCAAAATGGGGTCATTTGTGGGGAGTTTCCACTGTTTAGGTACATTAGGGGCTCTCCAAAGGCAACATGACACCCGCAGACCATTCCATCAATGTCTGCATTCCAAAACGTCACTACTTCACTTCCGAGCCCTGACGTGTGTCCATGCAGTAGTTTTCTCCCACATATGGGGTGTCAGCGTACTCAGGACAAATTGGACATCAACTTTTGGGGTTCAATTTCTCCTGTTACCCTTGGGAAAATAAAAAAATTGGGGAATAATTGATCATGTTTGTGGAAAAAATACGATTTTTTTATTTTCATGCCCTGGCATTATAAACTTCTGTGAAGCCCTTGGGTGTTCAAAGTGCTCACCTCACATCTAGATAAGTTCCTTAGGGGGTCTAGTTTTCAAAATGGGGTCATTTGTGGGGAGTTTCCACTGTTTAGGTACATTAGGGGCTCTCCAAAGGCAACATGACACCCGCAGACCATTCCATCAATGTCTGCATTCCAAAACGTCACTACTTCCCTTCCGATCCCCGACGTGTTCCCATACAGTAGTTTTCTCCCACATATGGGGTATCAGCATACTCAGGACAAATTGGACAACTTTTGGGGTCCAATTTCTCCTGTTACCCTTGGGAAAATAAAAAAAATGGTGACTAAAAGATCATGTTTGTGGAAAAAATACGAATTTTTTATTTTCACACCCAGGCATTATAAACTTCTGTGAAGCACTGGGGGGTTCAAAGTGCTCACCACACATCTAGATAAGTTCCTTGGGGGGTCTAGTTTCCAAAATGGTGTCATTTGTGGGGGGTTTCCACTGTTTAGGTACATCAGGGGTTTTCCAATCGCAACATGGTGTCCGATCTCAATTCCAGCCAAAAACGTCAAATGGCGCTGCTTCCCTTCCGAGCTCTGCCATGCGCCCAAATAGTGGTTTACCCCCACATGTGGGGTATCAGCATACTCAGGACAAATTGCACAATAACTTTTAGGGTCCTGTTACCCTTGGGAAAATAAAAATTGGGGTGAAAAGATCATTTTTGTGGAAAAAATATGATTTTTCAATTGTACCGCTGTACGTTATAAACTTCTGTAAAGCCCTTGTGGGTTCAAAGTTCTCACCACATATCTAGATAAGTTCCTTGAGGGGTCTAGTTTCCAAAATGGGGTCACTTGTAGGGGGTTTCCACTGTTTAGGTACATCAGGGACTCTCCAAACGTGACATGGCGTCCGATCTGAATTCCAGCCAATTTTGCATTGAAAAAGTCAAACGGCGCTCCTTCCATTCTGAGCTCTGCCATGCGCCGAAACAGTCGTTCTCCCCCACAAATCAGGTATCAGCGTACTCAGGACAAATTGCACAATAACTTTTGCAGTCCAATTTCTCCTGTTACCCTTGGTAAAATAAAAAAAATTGAACCTGAATTATTTTTTTTGTGAAAAAAAGTTAGATGTTCATTTTTTTTTAAATATTCAAAAAAATTCCTGTGACGCACCTAAAGGATTAATAAACTTCTTGAATGTGGTTTTGAGCACCTTAAGGGGTGCAGTTTTTAGAATGGTGTCACTTTTGGGTATTTTCTATCATATAGACCCCTCAAAGTGGCTTCAAATGTGATGTGGTCCTAAAAATAAAATGGTGTTGTAAAAATGAGAAATCGCTGGTCAACTTTTAACCCTTATAACTTCCTAACAAAAAAAAATTTTGGTTCCAAAATTGTGCTGATGTAAAGTAAACATGTGGGAAGTTTTTTGTGTGCCGTATCTCTGTGATTTAAGGGCATAAAAATTCAAAGTTGGAAAATTGCGAAATTTTCAAAATTTTTGCCAAATTTCCGTTTTTTTCACAAATAAACGCAAGTTATTTGAAAGAAATTTTACCACTAACATGAAGTACAGTATGTCACAAGAAAACAATGTCAGAATCACCGGGATCAATAGAAGCGTTCCAGAGTTATGACCTCATAAATGTACAGTGGTCAGAATTGTAAAAATTGGCCCGGTCATGAACGTGCAAACCACCCTTGGGGGTGAAGGGGTTAAAAAAATATTGGCACACACCACTAAAGTGACATCAATTTCCCCATATTAAAAATAGTATAATAGGGCTCTGACACCCCTTCCACTACAGGCAACCCACCAGATGGAGACCCAACCTGGAGTCTACACATTTCCAGAAATTAGTGCCACATGCTACTGTGCCATCAATTTCCACAGAGTAGAAATAGTATAATGTGGCTCTTATACCCCTTCCACTACATACTGTAAGAATTCTGGATGTTCCATGGAGCCTTTTTTGCTCTTATCCAAGATGGAGTCTGGTACTTCGCCCTGTCCTGGAACTTCCTGTCTGCTCTGCTATTTAAGACCAGGTCGGGAGATCCTCCTTGCTCGAGTATTTTGTTGCTGTTTGCTTCTAAGCTTCCTCCTGGCTTGCCTCTGGAGTTCCTGCTGCTGCTCGTTGCTCAGTGCTCTGCTTCACCACTTCCAGTTGCCTTCAGTCTTCTAAGTTTCTTCTGGATCCTGGCTGGATTGCCTGCTGTCCTGACTAGAGTTGAGCGACTTTGGGCGGATCAGGTCTCATGAAACAAAATTTGTTTCAGATGAAACTGGTCCCACTAGGGCAAAAAAAGTCGGAATTTCATCCGAAACCCGACCCCAATGCAAGTCAATGGGAAATAAAAGTCGGCACTGAGCAGATGAATGTTATCAATGTCGCTCAACTCTAGTCAAGACAGCAGGCAATCCAGCCAGGATCCAGAAGAAACTTAGAAGACTGGAGGCAACTGGAAGTGGTGAAGCAGAGCACTGAGTAACGAGCAGCAGCAGGAACTCCAGCTCAACTCTAGTCCTGACTTCAGAGACTGTGTTCTGTTGCGGGCTGCTTTGCGGGACTTGAGCAGGACTTCTCAGCCCAAAAGGTACACTTAAGGACGTACTCCCTGTTATGCTCCACCTATGTATTTCTGGACTTCCATGAAAGATGTCATCTCTGCTATCTGCATAGTTCTTTACTTCCACATATATGTGCCCGTTGCACTCTAGTTTGCATACTACTGCTGGACTTATAAGTACCCATCGCTCTCTTGCTGCAGACTACTGCTGGACTTCCACGTATAAGTGCGGGTTGCACTCTTGTTTGCATAATACTGATGGAATTCCATGTATAAAGTAAGTGCCAGTCGCACTCTTGCTGCATATTACTGCTGGAATTGTTTGTACGAGCGGTCACGCCCCGCTACTAAGTTTGCTGACATTTCTGTTTTGTGCTGTCGGTTTGTTACAATTTTAGGAAAGTCTCTGCTTGTTCATGTTCTACTTCTTGCTTTGTGAAATACACTTATTTGTCAAAGCTTTGGCTTAGACTCATTTTATCCCATGCAATCAGATTCCACAGTACCCACATAATTGTAACACAGGCATCCCACCAGATGGAAACTACGACAAAGGTGTTGCAGACTGAAATAACGCAAGATCAATGCAGTACACTAAAAACTACACCATCGACTAGTCTACCCAATCTGCTACTAGAGTGCAAAAGTCATTGGAGATCCATGACTTGTTCATCTTGATGAAAGTTTGGTGGTCTACACTTTTAGGGGACAGCCGGATGCCCTTATCCATCAGGAAATCACCAGCAGCGCTGAAGACAAGTTCTGAGAGAGCGGTGGCTGCCAGACATGACAACCTCCAAAGCATGACAGGTGAGCTCAGGCCACTCTACCATTTTTGAAGACCAAAATGCAAAAGGGTCCAAACCCCCCTTGATGGCATTGATATTGATCTTGAGATCCTCCTGCACCATCCACTCCAGTCATTCACAACGTGTCAGACTTATACTCTGTTCTGCTGTTGTACTGGCTGGTCTACAGAATGTGTGAAATGACGCACAAAAATTGCTTCTGCCACTTACACTGCTCCGCTAATGTTTTTGCATTGACAACTCGATGCTCCTGAGATTGGAAGTCTACAATTGCAATGAACACTGTGTGCCTCACTGCTGTCTTGTGGAAAACCACTCTTAAGATTGTCTACAATCATGTTTCGATACTCCAGCATGCGTGTGTCACTTTCCATGGGGGAAGCATCTGGCAAAATTGTACGGTGGATCTAACAGAGTGGTAGCCCAGTAGTCAGCATTATTGCTAACCCTAAGAATACAGGCATCATGTTGCAGATAGTGCAGCAAGAAAGCGTTGATGGTGAGGTAATACTCAAGCTTGCTTCTTTCATCCTATCCTGCCAACCATGGGCAAAAGAGGGGGGATCATTATCCTTTTCATCTCCTGACTAGAGTTGAGCGATACCAGCCGATACTTGAAAATATCGGATCGGAATGGATCGGCCGATCTTAAAAAAAAGTATCGGTATCGCCGATTCCGATACCGGCAACCAATGCAAGTCAATGGGGCCAAAATATCGGAATTAAAAAAAACCCTTTCTTTCCTTGTAGGTTAATTCTACATGAAGAAAAACAACTAAGAATAATGTAGAATGTATTGTGGGAGGTGGAGGAGACATTAAAGCCATAGAGGTTTAGCCCAATCAAATGGAATAGCAGGAATTAAACTTTTTTTTTTTAAAGACGTTAGGAGTTACAAAGATATTGACTATGTTAGCCTCATTTATATTTTGCCAGACATGTATGTCTTCTTCTTCTTTCTTCTTTCTTCTTCTTTCTTATTCTTCTTCCTTTTTTTACCTTCTTCTTCTTCTTATTCCATTTTTTACATTCTTCTTCTTCTTCCTTTTTTTACATTCTTCTACTTCCTTTTTTTACATTCTTCTTCTTATTCCTTTTTTACATTCTTCTTCTTCCTTTTTTAAATTCTTCTACTTCCTTTTTTTACATTCTTCTTCTTCTTCCTTTTCTTACATTCTTCATATTCTTCTTATTCAACAATTATTATTCTACATATTCAACTTCTTCAATCTTCATCGTCTTCCTATTCTTCTTCATCATATTCTTATTTGTGTCAGGCATTCCTGTAGTTGTTATCTAGAAAAGTTAGAAGTTTACACCTTCCGGTCTGCCTGTCACAAAAGATTTACAACAGGATTTGTCTGCGTTCAGTTTGGCCTGTAGCAGCGGCCTTTTCCAGGGGCACCACGAGGAGGAACGGACTCACCCCCATACACTGCTTAGTCTTCTTCTGCTTATAAATAAGATAATATCATTTGCTCAGAGTATTAGTCTTATGCTTAATGTTCTTCTGCTTTGTTTTTTTTATGCTTCTTTGTCTTCTCTCTCTTGTTGTTCTGCATCTTGGTGGTTGTCTTCCTGTTCTTTGTCCTCTTGAACCAGCTGGCGGTACTGGCACCCGGAGGGGCAGCAGAAGGAACAAGAGCCAATGGCACTACCGAGGACCAGCTGACGGTGCTGGAACCCGGTTACTAAGCAAGAGGTACCTGTGCTACAAAGCACTACCAAGGACCAGCAGATGTTGCCGGAACTCGGATACCGAGATGGAGGCACCTAGGCCAAAGGCTCTGCCGAGAACCAGCTGACGGTGCTGGAACCCGGATGGGTAGCCTAAGCTGCAAGAGCAAATGGAAATAGCGAGGACCAGCTGACAGTGCTGGCACCCGGAGGGGCAGCAGAAGGAATAAGAGCCAATGGCACAACCGAGGACCAGCTGACGGTGCTGGAACCCGGTTACTAAGCAGGAGGTACCTGTGCTACAAAGCACTACCAAGGACCAGCAGACGTTGCCGGAACTCGGATACCGAGATGGAGGCACCTAGGCCAAAGGCTCTGCCGAGAACCAGCTGACGGTGCTGGAACCCGGATGGGTAGCATAAGCTGCAAGAGCAAATGGAAATAGCAAGGACCAGCTGACAGTGCTGGCACCCGGAGGGGCAGCAGAAGGAATAAGAGCCAATTGCACAACCGAGGACCAGCTGACGGTGCTGGAACCCGGTTACTAAGCAGGAGGTACCTGTGCTACAAAGCACTACCAAGGACCAGCAGACGTTGCCGGAACTCGGATACCGAGATGGAGGCACCTAGGCCAAAGGCTCTGCCGAGAACCAGCTGACGGTGCTGGAACCCGGAGGGGCAGCTGAAGTTACCCCTGAAAAGCAAAGTTGGCATGCCGCAAGCTGGCCGCAGTTACCGAATCACACAGTCCTACAGGGGGTGCTTGTCCTACTGGCACTACGGAACAAGCCTTTCTTACCAGAACCTGCAGTCCACATAGGAAGCACCTAAACTGCTGGCACCCTAGCCTCGGCTAACCCAACCGCAACACGACATGGCAACTTGGGGTGGCAAACTGACATTGACACTTCCCGGAAACAGCAGGCAGGGCTGGAACCAAGCTGGGCAGGAGGGAGTACCCGTGCCAAAGTCAGTTATGAGCAGCAACTGGCGATGTTGGAGCCCAGGGACAAGCACTTAGCAGGCTGAGGCCTGATGTGCTGTCAATTGGGAGGCAGCAGGACAGATTGCCATCAAAACAGCAGGGGAACAGCTGACGTTACTGAACCCCACAAACACAGGAGCTAGTGTTTTACTCTGTGAAGACGGCACTTCCGAGCAACAACTGGCTGTGTTGAAGCCCAGGGACAAGCACGGAGCAGGCTGAGGCTGCATTGAAGAAATTTTAAGATCAGTTGTAGACTTCTACTAATTTTAACCGTGCTCCACTTAGGCCTGTGGCTTCACTGATTTTCGTATTTCCCCTGTCCTCCAACCCCGCCAGTTACAGCTCCGAAGTGGCGTCTGCACAATCCACACTTGTTCCTGTGTTCCAGGTGTTCAGTCCGGTCAGTTAATCCCCTGATGTGTGTCCGGCAATGTCGCCTGCTCTGTCCACATTTCCATAACTAGTTATGGGACCCCACTGAGACACGGGAGCAAGTGTCTCTTTCCGTGTGGACGGCACTTCCGAGCTACAACTGGCTGTGTTGAAGCCCAGGAAATAGGAGGGTGTAGGCAGAGGCCTACTGTCTTTGGAATGCAGAGACAGCAGGAGAGACTGCCATCCACACAGCAGGGGATCAGCTAGCGTTACTGAACCCCACTGAGACACGGGAGCAAGTGTCTCTTTCCGTGTGGACGGCACTTCCGAGCTACAACTGGCTGTGTTGAAGCCCAGGAAATAGGAGGGTGTAGGCAGAGGCCTACTGTCTTTGGAATGCGGAGACAGCAGGAGAGACTGCCATCCACACAGCAGGGGAACAGCTGACGTTACTGAACCCCACTAAGACACGGGAGCAAGTGTCTCTTTCCGTGTGGACGGCACTTCCGAGCTACAACTGGCTGTGTTGAAGCCCAGGAAATAGGAGGGTGTAGGCAGAGGCCTACTGTCTTTGGAATGCAGAGACAGCAGGAGAGACTGCCATCCACACAGCAGGGGATCAGCTAGCGTTACTGAACCCCACTGAGACACGGGAGCAAGTGTCTCTTTCCGTGTGGACGGCACTTCCGAGCTACAACTGGCTGTGTTGAAGCCCAGGAAATAGGAGGGTGTAGGCAGAGGCCTACTGTCTTTGGAATGCGGAGACAGCAGGAGAGACTGCCATCCACACAGCAGGGGAACAGCTGACGTTACTGAACCCCACTGAGACATGGCAGCAAGTGTCTCTTTCCATGTGGACGGCACTTCTGAGCTACAACTGGCTGTGTTGAAGCCCAGGGACAAGCACAGAGCAAGCTGAGGCTGCATTGAAGAAATTTTAAGTTCGGTTGTAGACTTCTACTAATTTTAACCGTGCTCCACTTAGGCCTGTGGCTTCACTGATTTTCGTATTTCCCCTGTCCTCCAACCCCGCCAGTTACAGCTCCGAAGTGGCGTCTGCACAATCCACACTTGTTCCTGTGTTCCAGGTGTTCAGTCCGGTCAGTTAATCCCATGATGTGTGTCCGGCAATGTCGCCTGCTCTGTCCACATTCCCATAACTAGCTATGGGAATGTGGACAGAGTAGGCGGCATTGCCGGACACACGTCAGGGGATTAACTGACCGGACTGAACACCTGGAACACAGGAACAAGTGTGGATTGTGCAGACGCCACTTCGGAGCTGTAACTGGTGGGGTTGGAGGACAGGGGAAATACGAAAATCAGTGAAGCCACAGGCCTAAGTGGAGCACGGTTAAAAATCAGTAGTAGTAGGACTGTGTAGGCAGCAGGAGACTTGCCATCTCCACAGCAGGGGAACAGCTGGCAGTGCTGAACCCCACTAACACTTGAACAAATGTGTTTGGCTCTGTGGAGACGACACTTCTGAACACCAACTGACACTGTTGGAGCCCAGGATCAGGCGTGGAGCAGGCTGGGGCCTACTGGATTTTGGCAGGTGAAGGCAGCAGGAGACTTGCCATCTCCACAGCAGGGGAACAGCTGGCAGTGCTGAACCCCACTAACACTTGAACGAATGTGTTTGGCTCTGTGGAGATGACACTTCTGAACACCAACTGACGCTGTTGGAGCCCAGGATCAGGCGTGGAGCAGGCTGGGGCCTACTGGATTTTGGCAGGTGAAGGCAGCAGGAGACTTGCCATCTCCACAGCAGGGGAACAGCTGGCAGTGCTGAACCCCACTAACACTTGAACGAATGTGTTTGGCTCTGTGGAGACGACACTTCTGAACACCAACTGACGCTGTTGGAGCCCAGGATTACGCATGCCGCATGCAGAGGCCAATGGGCAGCGGTTTTTATGGAGGTTGTTGACTACTACTGATTCTAACCATGCTCCACTTAGGCCTCTGGCTCCACTGTCTCTACTATTTACCCTGGCCTCCAACCCCGCCAGCTACATCTCTGAAGTGGCGTCAGCACAATCTACACTTGTTCCTGTGTTACTGGTGCTCAGTCCCGTCAGTTGATCCCCTGATGTTTGTCCGGCAAGTTTGCCAGCTCTGTCCTCATTCCCACTACTGGTTATGGGAATGTGGACAGAGCAGGAGACCTTGCCGGACACACATCAGGGGATAAACTGATGGGACTGAGCCACAGGAACACAGGAACAAGTGTAGATTGTGCTGACGCCACTTCAGAGATGTAGATGGCGGGGTTGGAGGCCAGGGGAAATAGTAGAGACAGTGGAGCCAGAGACCTAAGTTGGGCACGGTTAAAAATCAGTAGTGGTTTGAATGTTGATGGAGCTGGTGACTTTGCCATCCACACAGCAGGGGATCAGCTGGCGTTACTGAACCCCACTAACACAGGAGCTAGTGTGTTTCTCTGTGCAGACGACACATCTGAGCGACAACTGGCTGTGTTGAAGCACAGGGATTATAGTTCAGGTGGTAGAAAAATGAACACACCAGCAGACCTGGATACAGTTGCCAACCACTAATTTAGTCTGTAAGAGGAATGGCAAAGTCTTTGGAGATCCAGGCCTTGTTCATTTTCAGAAAAGTCAGCCAGTCAACATTATCGGAAGATAGTCGCGTGCGACGGTCTGTTAGTACACCACCTGCGGCACTAAAGACGCGTTCCGATAATACACTGGCAGCAGGGCAAGCCAGCACCTCCAATGCATACTGGCTAAGCTCTGGCCATGTATCCAGCTTAGAGACCCAAAACTTGAAGGGGGAAGAGCCATCTGGGAGTACAGCGACAGGGCAAGACATGTAGTCTGACACCATCTGACGGAAGCGTTGCCTCCTGCTGACTCGAGGCGTCGCTGATGGTGTAGACAATTGTGGTGGACACACAAAACTTTGCCACATTTGGGCCATAGTGGTCTTGCCTTGTGCTGCGGTGCTGCCTCTGCTCCCTCTTTGTGCAGAGTTTCCTCCACTGCCTCGACGCACAGAGCTGCTTTGTAAAGCACTAGCAACAATGCTGTCGGGTGGAATGGAAAACATTATGGACTGCACCAGTGACTCTTCGTACTCCCGCGGTTTACGCTCCCGGTTCAACGTTGGTATGAGCCTTTGTACGCTGTCCCGGTAGCGAGGATCTAGGAGGGTGTACACCCAATAATCAGCCGAGACGAGAATGTGGGCGATGCGGCGGTCGTTTCTCAGGCACTGCAGCATGAAATCAACCATGTGCTGCAGACTCCCAACTGCCAAAGAACCGCTGTCCCCTGTTTGAGGCGTGACCTCGGCCTGCTCTGCATCACCCCACCCTCGCTGTACATACTGAGTAGAGGTTTGTGTACCTCCCTCCTCTGGAGAGATGTCTTCCTCCTCCATCGACTCCTCCTCATCCTCCTCACAAAGTGTCCCCTGCCTAGGCCTTTGTGAGGAAACACGTAGCGCAGACTGTCCAGAAGCAGATGGCATTTGGGACTCCTCATCCTCCACCTCTTCCGAAACCTCATCCCTTAGTGCTTGCAGTGTTTGTTGAAGCAGGCAGATAAGGGGGACAGTCATGCTGACTAGTGCATCATCTGCACTCGCCATCCGCGTGGATTCATCGAAGGCTCGCAAAACGAGGCAGATGTCCTTCATAGAGGCCCACTCAATGGTGCTGAAGTGTGAATGGCGCCCAGTGCGACTTGTTTGCGCCTGATGCAGCTGGTACTCCATGACTGCTGCCTGCTGCTCACACAACCGCTCCAATATATGTAACGTTGAATTCCACCGGGTGGGTAGGTCACATATGATGCGATGTTCTGGAAGGCCAAATCGTCGCTGCAGAGCAGCGAGGCGCGATCTTGCCGTGCTGGAACGCCGCAAGTGAGCGCACTCTATGCGGACCTTGTGCAACAGTGCATCAAGATCCGGATAGTCCCTCAGAAAGCTCTGCACGACCAAGTTAAGCACATGTGCCAGACATGGGATGTGTGTGAGGTTGCCTAGGCCAAGAGCTGCCACCAGATTTCGGCCATTGTCACACACTACCAAGCCTGGCTGGAGATTCGCTGGCCCAAACCACACATCGCTCTCCTGCTTGATAGCATTCCAGAGCTCCTGCGCTGTGTGACTTCGATTCCCCAAAGAAATTAATTTGAGTACAGCCTGTTGACGTTTGGCCACGGCTGTGCTCATATCGGTCGTAACAGGCTCCTGCTCTGCTGTTTCTGAGGAACTTGAGTAGGAGGTGGAGTCTATATGTACAGACTGGAGTCCTGCAATCCGTGGCGTTGGAAGAACACGTACAGCGCCACTCTCCAGATCTGTACCCGGATCCACAACATTGACCCAGTGGGCAGTGAGGGAAAGGTATCGTCCCTGTCCATGGTTACTGGTCCACGCATCAGTGGTCAGGTGGACTTTGCTACTAACGGCGTTTAGTAGCGCATGTTTTATTTTGCCCTCAACATGTTTCTGCAGGGCAGGGACGGCTCGCCTGCTGAAATAAAAGCGGCTGGGCACGTTGTATTGGGGGACTGCCAATGCCATGAAGTCCCGGAAGGTGTCAGTGTCCACCAGCCTGAATGACAGCATTTCAACTGCCAGAAGTTTGGCAATGCCAGCATTCAGAGACTGTGCTCGGGGATGGTTTGCCGAGTAAGGGCGCCTTTTATCCCATGCCTGTGCTACCGATGGCTGTGATGGATGGGAACGTGCTGCTATGGGTGGAATCTGACAGGGTCTCCGGACAACAGTGGCAGAGCTTCTTCCTTGGCGATCCTGTGAGGAAGCCGAACCAGCAGTGTGTGAGCTGGAGGAAGAGGCCCCAACATGAACTGAAGAGGTGGTAGGTGGTGCTGTACGTTGGCCTACGTCTTCAGGGTGTCTCTGCAACTCCAACTCGTGCTTGGTGCGCACATGTTTCCACATATTTGTGGTATTGAGGTTGCTGACATTTCTCCCTCTTTTGACTTTCTGATGACACAGCTTGCATTTGACAAAGCAAATGTCATCTGCAACTGTGTCAAAAAAGGACCACGCACTGCAAGTCTTGGGAGCGCCAGTTTTGCCTTTGGAATGAGGAATGCTCCTAACGGGTGCCGAAGTGGAGGGTACAGGCAACCAAGTCTTCCCCCTCCCTTTGCCTCCTGTTTTGGCCGGTAGGGGAATCTTTTCCTCCCTCGAGCTGCTCCCACCACCTTCCTGTTCCTCACGCCATGATGGGTCAAGGACCTCATCATCTTCCCTCCCCTCTTCAAACAGCTGCTTCTCCGGGGTTGTCTCGCCAGCACCGTACGCAACAGAAAGTGGCAACTGAGTCTCGTCATCATCTGATGCGTACTGAGGTGTGCTGACCATAGGCACTGGCCCACTCGCCTCTTCAGATTCAGAGGGACAAAGAAGTTGCGCATCACTGCATACTCCCTCTTCTTCACATTCAGGAATGCTGCTTGGCTGGCCCCCTCTTTCCAAGCCAACAGATTCTGAGAACAGAAGTAGAGACTGTGATGGCTCCTGTCCATGTCTCTCTGACTGCCTGGGCACTTAGGCAGGTGGTGAAGAGACAGATGGTTGCTCTTCGGTGCTCTGGTCCTGAGAGGATGCGGAAGTAATTGAAGTCGATGCGTTAGCTGCCATCCATCCGACAACGGCTTCAATTTGTTCCTCCCGCAGCAGTGGGGTACGTTGAGGTCCTACAAAGCTGCGCATAAAGGACTGTTGCCTGCTAAAACTGGGGGATGCTGATCCACTGGTGCCCGCAGCAGGCCCAGAATCCCCACGTCCTCTACCTGCAGAATCCCCACATCCTCTCCCTGCAGAATCCCCACGTCCTCTCCCTGCTGAAACTCCACGCCCACGCCCACGCGCCTTACTCCCTGCCTTCTTCATCTTGCCAGACTGCTTAAGATAGGCAGAAAAGTACAAAGGGGGGGCCTTAGTGTGCTTATTCCTGAACAGCTGGTTACAGGTACAAGAAACACTAATTTTATGAAGTGTGTGTGTGTGGACTACACTTTAATAGGAGCTGATGTGGCCTACACAAGTTCCAAATGTAGTGTTTGGTGAACTTTTTTTGTGGTTTCTTTGTTGGAAACAAACTCAAAGTATGTGAACAAAGAATTGAAACTGATAGTATCACCAACTTTTTGGAGCTATTACAATGCAGGCAGGTAACCTACAATGCAAAAGATGAGGCTCCAAAAAAATTGGGTAATACTGATCTGGCTGCGCCGGCAGGGCACAAGCCAGAAAAAAAGGCTCCTCTATCTACTCCTATATAGTGTTTGCAACCAACCAATGTTGATGGATACGGATGGATGCACACTAATAGGAGAAGAAAAAATGAGCAGCACTCAAAGACAAATATGTGTGAGGCAGTGACGCACGTTGAGCGTCCTACAACCAGACGTAGCTGCAGGACACACTACTCAGCGTGAGCTGCACTCACACACAGTCAGAGACCTCTCAGACAGCCGTGAACAGTGCAGCAAAGTGGACACTAGCACTGAAAGGCTGCAGAAAGGCTCCGCTGTCTACTACTAGTGTTTGCAACCAACGTATATGGATACGGATGGAAGCACACTAGATTGAAATTATGTAAAAAATGCAGCTCAAAAATTAAAAGATGTATGAGGCAGCAGTGATCACACTGGGTGGCCTACAGCCTGATGTGGCTGCAGGACCCACTCCACAGCGTGAGCTGCACTCACACAGCCCTTGCAGACAGCTGTGAACACTGCTGCTAGGTCAAAGAAGGCTACAGTGGTGGTTTATGTAGCCTGGGTAAAGCACTAGAAGTTTGGTGGAATCGCTATTTCTAACTGTCCCTCACAGTCTTCTACAGCAGCCTGTCTCTAACTGAATTCACAGCAGAGTGAACCAGAAATGGCGGCTGCGGTGGCTTTTATAGTGCATCATGACATCATTTCGGCAGCCAATCACAGCCATGCCAATAGTTAACATGCCTACATGCCTAACAGGATGTGCCCACACTTCGGAGGATTCCCATTGGCTTAATCAAAGCAAGCAGGCTCATAGCATGATGGGAACTTCCGATTCCGGTATCCGATATGACGAAAGTATCGGAAGTCAGTATCGGAATTCCGATACCGCTAATATCGGCCGATACCCGATACTTGCGGTATCGGAATGCTCAACACTACTCCTGACTGTTGCGCGCCCATCACCTCTTCCTCCTTGTCCTCCTCTATTTGTTCCTCGGCTCCTGCAACTTCACTAACAGTTTGTGTGGTATCATAAATCCCCCTCGATCGCTGTATTCCATCTTTCCATGCCATCTGCCTGTGTGATTACAGTCCAGAACTTCATTCCGCATCCTCCTCTGCTTCCACCTCTTCCTCTGGGACTACCACCATCTCTTCCTGCAGACTATTCAAAGTGTGCTCCAACATGTACAGTAGATGACCAGAATAGTGATGCTGATGATGTCATCATCAGTGCTAGTCATCTTAGTAGCCATTTCAAAACTGTGCAGAAGGGTGCGGAGGTCCTTCATCTGTGCCCACTCTGCAAACATGATTTGCATCACTTTTGTAGTGCATTGACTCAGGCTATGTATCAAGCCTGCCGCTGCCTCTGCCACTGTCACACCTGCTGCTGCCTCTGCCGCCTCCACTGCGCTACCCCCCAAGCCCCTATGTGCTCACCTCTAGATTCTGGTGCGGCTGGAAGCTTCATTCAGCTCAAGGTGGTTAGGAAGCTTCAATCCCTGTCTGGTCCCTGGAGACTCCTCGGCAGATAGCTTCGGTCGACAGCCAACCCCTGCGGGTGTCCATTACTCAGGTCACCGAAGAGCTGGAACTTCAGATTGGAGCCCTGCAGCGGGAAAGGATAGCCTTCTACGTGCTGCCCTCTTTGTCTCATACCATCCTTTTGGGACTTCCTTGGTTGAGAACACACGAGCCTATTCTAGACTGGCGGTCTGGTGACATCCTGCATTGGGGACAGTCCTGCCAGAGTGTTTGCCTTCCGTCCAACCAAAGAACTCCTCATGACCAACTTCGGTGTCTCCAGATTTACCTTCTGCCTATTGGGCCTTTGCGGATGTCTTCAACAAGAGGGAGGCAGAGAGCCTGCCTCCACATCGCCCATATGATTGCCCGATTGACCTTGTTCCAGGCTCCACTCCCCGGGGTCGGATTTATGAGCTGTCCCCTTCTCATACCCAGGCCATGACCGAATATGTTCAAGAGGATCTGGCCAGAGGCTTTATTCGCAAGTCATCTTCGCTTGCAGGTGCGGGTTTCTTCTTCGTCAATAAAAAGGATGGGTTCCTCTGTCCCTGTATTGACTACCAGGATCTCAACGATATCACAATTAAAACAAATATCCGCTTCCTTTCTTTCCAGAGCTGTTCGATCATCTGCAGGGGGCACGAATCTTCACAAAATTGGATCTTCGTGGGGCCTATAATCTAATCAGTATTTGCCCCGGAGATGAGTGGAAAACCGCTTTCAACACCCGTGACGGCCACTATGAGTATTTGGTCATGCCCTTCGGCTTGTGCAACGCCCCCGCAGTGTTCTAGGAATTTGTCAATGATGTGTTCCGAGATCTACTCTATTCTTGTGTGGTGATGTACTTGGACGATATTCTTGTGTTTTCCCCAGACCTGTCTACCCACAGAAGAGACGTCCACCAAGTGTTGTTACGTCTGAGAGAGCATCGTCTTTCTTCCAAGCTCGAGAAGTGCGCCTTCGAACAGTCTTCTCTACCGTTCTTGGGTTACACCATTTCTGACTCAGGCCTAAGTATGGACCTGGGAAAAGTGTCCGCCGTACTCAACTGGCCACGTCCCCAGGGAGTTAAGGCTATCCAGCGATTCCTTGGTTTCGCTAATTACTACCGGCAGTTTATCCCACACTTTTCCACCTTGACCGGCCCTATCTCTGCTCTGATCCGTAAGGGGGCCAATCCTCAACTCTGGTCACCTGAGGCCGAGAACGCTTTCCGGTCCTTGAGACAAACCTTTGCTAAAGCTCCCGTATGTTAGGCGTCAGGTTCCTGCCTCTGCACAGGAGGAATCCTGAGCATTGCTTTCTGTGGTCTCCCATTCAGTCCCGGCCGCAGAGGAGGCTGCTAAGCAAGGCGTCATTCCTGGTGTCATGTTCAAGCTAGTGCTGTCAGGTTGTTTGCTGCTGCCACCTCTATTTCAGCTTTAGCAATCTGCACTAGCCCGCAGCGAGCAGCTCCAGAGGCTAAGTCCTTTTTGCAGCCTACTGAGAAAGCCCGTGGGACGACCTTTCATTGGAGGTCGGAGGTCATATGCTCAGGTCCTCAAGCAGCTCAGATTGGACCATCAGGAAGGTCTCGGAAGGATGCTGCTATAAAAGGTTTGCATGGCAGCTCGGTCATGCGCTAGTATAGACTTTTTTATGCTATTTGTGTGAATGATGATGGATGCATGAAACTGGGGACTGACTCATTATAACACCCCTCCCTTGGATACGCATGTTTGTAGGGTTTAGGGTTTATAGTCAGCGCCTAGTAGTGGCATTTTCTATGCGCCACTGAGAACCAGTACTCTGCACACACTAGCGTCCGATGGTGTCGCCCATTGCAGGGCACTATCGTACTGCAGCAATTGACAGTCACTGCCTGTGCAGCACCATTTGCAAACCTGTGCGCTTATCTGGCCCAACCCTGGCCGATTAGTGACGTTCGCCTGAGCGGCACTGTGCACACTTGCATGCTTGTTTTCAATTGTATCCCTTGCTGGCACCGCAGTTGCGGCACCGAGCGCTGATGGTCTAGAGGGACTCTATCCCTTGTGTCTGGGGCAAAGTCATTTGACCATTTAGCAGCGCTCCCTTTGCCGAGCTCTGTGAGCCTAAACAGGCTCTGGCATTTATGTTCTGCTGTAGTGCGGCTATGTGAGGTAGCAGAGTTCGTCCTGTACAAACCAGGTGACGTTAACCTGCATGTGTTCTTCCTTTATACCGCCTTATAGCGTCTGCCATTACCGGGCAGCAGTTTACCATCCCTGCATGGTGGACCCCGGGCTGTGAACGCACCTTATTACCATCTTTCTATTATTTGGTGCGTTCCGCCAGCCCTAACACCATACTCCATCATCCTGAAGCTAACAAGTCCTTCATTCTTGAGGTGGATGCCTCAGCCACTGGGGCCAGTGCAGTACTTTCTCAGAGGTCTTCCTCCGGATGACTGGTCACCTGCGGCTTCTTCTCTAAAACATTCTCCACCTCGGAAAAGAACTCTGCCATTGGTGACAGGGAGTTGCTCGCTAACAAATTAGCGTTGGAAGAGTGGCGGTATCTCCTGGAGGGAGCTGTACATCCTTTCAAGATCTACACAGACCACAAGAACCTAGCATACATCCGGTCAGCACAAAGGCTTAATCCCCGGCAGGCCAGGTGGTCGCTGTTCTTTGCCTGGTTTGATTTTGAGCTTCATTTCAGCCCCGGTAGTAAGAACCTCAAAGCAGATGCCTTATCCAGATCCTTTCTGGTCACCGATAATGAGAAAGAACCATCGCACATTGTGGATCCTAGCAAGGTCAACGTGGTTGCTCCTGTTAATCTGACTTCTTTGTCTCCGGGTAAGACTTTTGTTCAAGAAAGCAATAGGAAGTGAGTCTTACACTGGGGTCATGCCTCCAAACTGGCAGGCCATGTCGGCCTCAAGAAAACCTTCTCTCTCATTACTATTGGTGGCCCTCTCTTCCTCAAGATGTCTGAAGTTTTATCACCTCCTGTCCATCTTGTGCCAAAAACAAAGTCCCTCGACACCTACCACCTGGTTTCTTGCACCTGCTTCTGGTTCCTTCGGCTCCCTGGCAACATATTGCAATGGACTTTATTACTGATCTGCCTCAGTCTTCGGGCCATACAGTCATCCTTGTGGTCGTTGATCGATTTTCCAAGATGGCTCATTTCATCTCTCTGCCAGGATTACCCTATGCTCCCGAGTTGACAAGAATTTTCATCACCCATGTTTTCCGGATTCACGGCTTTCCTCAGCATATTGTTTCGGATAGAGGAGTCCAGTTCACCTTGCGGTTTTGGAGAGCCCTATGCAAACTGATGGATGTGACGTTAGACTTTTCCTCTGCCTACCATCCCCAAACTAATGGTCAGGCAGAACGTGCAAATCAAATCCTGGTAACTTATCTCCGTAATTTCTCCAATGTCCACCAGAACGATTGGTCCAGCTTGCTCCCTTGGGCCGAGTTTGCCTACAACAAGCACACCAGCAAATCCTCATCCAAGTCTCCTTTCTTTATTGTCTATGGGCAACATGCTGGTGTACCTCTGCCAGTACCCCCTGTCTCGAGTGTGACGGCGGCCAATCTTCTGACCAAGCAGTTCTCCAGGGTCTGGCAGGAGGCCAAAACCGCACTTGTACGAGCGCGGGACAGGATAAAGAGTCGTGCCGATAAGAAGTACCTGGATCCCCCGTTGTATCATCCTGGGGGTAAAGTATGGCTGTCCTCCAAATTCGTCCATCTTAAGATCCCCTCCTATAAACTAGGTCCCCAGTACATCAGTCCTTTTGAGGTCTTAGCTCGTATCAACGATGTTGCCTACATGTTAAAGCTCCCCGCCTCGCTACGAATTCCCAATTCTTTCCACATTTCCCTCCTGAAACCTGTCATACTCAACCAGTTCCACACTACTACTGGTCGCTCGCCTCAGCCTGCTTCAGCACAGGATGCCTTTGAAGATAAAGACATTCTAGCTATGAAAAGGTCTAGAGGAAAAACCCTCTTTTTAATTGATTGGAAAGGTTTTGGTCCTGAGGAAAGGTCTTGGGAGCCCCAGGAGAACATCCAGGCTCCTCAAATTTTAGCAAGGCTCCTTTCCAGTCTTAAGAAGAGGGGGCTTAAGGAGGGGGGTACTGTCATGCCTGCTGCTGCCTCTGCTGCTGTCACGCACGCTGCTGCCTCTGCCGCTGCGCCTACCACCTCCACTGCGCTACCCCCGAGCCCCGGTATCCTCACTTCTCCCGGCGCGCTCCTGGAGTGAGCACGCGTCATGCGGCCCTCTCACTTCCGGTCCTGTGACCGGCTTCTGGGACTCATCGGGTGCGCATGCACACCTCACATTATAGATTTTGCGGCACACTTCCTCCAGGCTAAACAGCAACTGCTCCATCCCTTTTCTCTATGATCCTGGAGGACTCTGACCCGGAAGTCCTGCAGCGCCCATCATATATCAGGTAGCCTCACCCCCTGCTCTGTGCTTGACTATCACTTATGTTTTACGTTTGATTCAGGCCCACGCTTCCCTGCATTCTCCTGCTTTCCTCCCTGTCCTGCACCCTGCGCTGCCGTACCTCTTTGTGACCTCTCCTTGTGACCTCCCTGTGTTCCGTTCTAGTGCCCGTCCATCCAAGCCTGTGCCTGCCTCCTCCTGTGTCATCAGTCCCTTCTCTTCAGCCGCCTCCTTCAGGATCTGCAGAAGTCTACCCTGTGGTCGCCGGTTGCTCCTTCCTGTCTTCCAGTCCACCACCCGCTTATGTCTCCCTCCAACTGTCCCCGAGTATCAGCTTCTGCGGCTATTGTCTCCCCTGGGACAGCCCCTAACTCTCCCTGTATAGGGTGTGGTCAACCTAGCCAGCTCACCCGAGGGAGGTTCATCATCGCGGGCCTGCGGATTCACTCCTGGATTTTCTCAAACATAACACTATGCAAAAGGACATACTGTACCAGGGCTTGTCGCTGCTGCCACAGTCACTGCAACATGTGCTCAGTGGAATTCCATCGTGTTGGCACATCTGGCAAATCAAATGGTTAACAGGTAAGCCGAAAGACCTCTGTAGCAATGCAAGCCTATGACCTGTGGGGTGTGAACAGCAGAAGTGAGCACACTGAAGCTGTGCTTTCTGCAGCAATGCATCCAGGTCAGAATAGTGGTAGAGAAATTTCTCTTACACCAGGTGGAGGATGTAACACAGCCTTCCCTAGCTCCAGGTTCAGTGGAGATAACCATTGCTTAAACTCGAACTGAACAGCTTTACACAACTCTTGAGCTGTCTGACTGCGATCTCCAAGGCATATTAATTTGAACACTGCCTGATTGCGGTGAGCCCTGGATGCACATTGTGGAGGTGTTGGGATTCTGTCTGTACAGCTTGAATACCTGTCTCATTAAGGGAGATGTAGAGGTTGCAGGTGAAGGCCCTAGAGGAGGTGGAGGAGGTGGAAGCAGTGGAGGAAGTGTTAGATACAGAGCTTTGTCCTGCAATCATTGGGGATTCCAAGACCTGTGGAGCAACCCTTTGCTCGCCTGCCCCACAGCCACCAGAGTCACCTAGTGCCCAGTCAGTGAGATCTAAAGCCCCTGTTGGCTCCTACAGGTGTCAGTGGTGAAATGCACCCTGACAGACATAGATTTTTTCAAGGAATGAGTGATGTTGTCTGTGACATGGTGGTGTAGTGCAGGCACAACTTTCTTAGAGAAGTAAAGGTGACTGGGCAACTGGTACTGGGGAACTGTGACAGTCATCAGCTTTCAGAAACAGACTGTTTCCACCATGCAAAAAGGCAGGCTTTCCATGGCCAACAGATTGGAGATGCGGGAGTTTAAGCTCTTAGCTTTGGCATGTGTAGGAGGAAACATTTTTTTACTTGACCACAACTTGGGGACCAAAGGCTAGCTGCCATGCTGAGACAGGGTGGAGTAGGGTGAACACGGCAAACTACTGGACTGTGAGTGTAGTGCAGGTGGAGATGTTATGGTGGATTGAGAAAATGTCTGCTTGGTGCAACAAAAACAGCAGGTATCTCGACTTCCTTAACTGCTGACGGGCTCTTACTCACGCCTACTCTATTGGGTAAACAAGTGGAGGTTCTGTGGCTGGAGACCTGTGTAAGAACACTTGACATGGTGATAGTGGAGGAAGAAGCAGCAGAGGCATTTGATGGAACGGTCGGTGGATGCCAAGGCCTACTAGACCACATTTTATCGCAGTGAGATTCCCAGACTAACATATGTTGATCGCACATGTGCCGGTTCATGCATGTAGTTTTCAAATTATTACAATATTTGCCTCTACTTAGTCATTTTTTGCAAAGTTGGCAGATAACGTGGGATGGGTCATCCTTTGCAGTCTCAAAAAAGGCCCAAGCTAGGCAACCCTTGCTGCCCCTGCAGACTGCAGGCATGCAACTGCCGCTGGCCAAAGCCGGAGTTGTGACTGAGGAAGAAGTGCTTGCCGTGGTTGCATCACTCTGTTTCTGTGCTACAACTCTCAAAATTACCTCTTTGTCTTCCTCCTCCTCCACCTCCTCTGCTGAGCTACTGAACTGCCTGCCTCTGGGTTCACACTAAGTGGGATCTATAACCTCATCATTATTCTCTCTGTTCTCCCATTCTTCACCCTGAGTTATTCTCCTCTTCTTCCTGCCCTGACAGTACAGTCCACATGCACCTCAGGTATCTGAGTCTTATCAGGATTATCTCCACCACGGGGGGTTAATCTCTGCTGCTGAGGGTCTGGACTCTGCTCAGACCCTACTTCATCTGACCCCTGATCCATTTGAGAAAAATTTTGGAAATCGGTACAGATGCTTTCCACCTCTGCATTCTGTGACTCTTTCGAGAAGACCTCTGATGCCCATGGAATAGAATGTGTGAACAGCTTTGCAGACTCACTCATCTGTGGTTCCCCAGAGTCAGTTTGGAGGTTGGAGAGTGGTGATGGGGTGGGGGGGGAAATAGGGGTGCCATATCTGAGGATTGTACTGTGTGATGTTAAAGTGGAGGAAGAGGAGAAGTCACTTGATGCAGTGCTTGTTGTCACGCCGTGCTCACCTGGGGGCGGGACCTCGGTCCCGACGTCATCTCTTCCGGAGCTGCGGTCACTCCGGGGGTCCCGTAGGGTGCGCACGCGCAGCTCTCGTCCCCGGGCCTCCTCCTACATGTCACGTTTGCGCTTGCGCGCTCCTGTCAGTGCTGTATAGGGCTCGGTCCTCTCTATGGTAATGGAGGACCTGACCCGGAACCTGTAGTGGTCATGTGCTTTCTGGCTAGTTCCTGACCCGGAACCAGTAGTAGTCATGTGCTATATCAGACGACCTCCCCCTAGGGGAGGTGCCTGATTATTGTGGTGCTTCCTGGCTTGGTCTGCCGTGTCCCTGCCTGGCTGTGCGCTGTACTCAGGTCCTCTGCCTTGCACTCTGTTGTGCCTCTTGGCACACGCTCTGAATCTGCACTCTGCTTTGTACTTGGTTGTGCCTCCTGGCACACGCTCTGATTCTGTGTTCTGTCTCGTACTCGGTTGTGCCTCCTGGCACATGCTCTGACACTGTACTCTGTCTCATACTCGGTTGTGCCTCCTGGCACACGCTCTTACCCTGTACTCTGTCCCCGCTGGTGCCACCACCTCCATCCAAAAGGAACTGGTGTACCTACGGGAGAGTCAGACCAGGATTATGGTCTTTTTGAAATCCATGGAGTCTCGTTTGTCGGCCATACAATCCGTTTCTGCCCAGTCCTCGGCCCCGCACCCGATGCCGCGCCTCAGCAAGCCACCCCGATATAGCGGGGACCCTAAGTTTTGTCGAGGATTTCTGAACCAATGCCGGTTACATTTTGAGCTTTTGCCGCAGCACTATCCCACTGAGCGCGCCCAAATTGCCTTTATTGTTTCACACTTAGAGGGGGAGGCATTAGCATGGGTGAACCCCCACTGGGAGCGCAATGACCCACTCGTCTCTCGGCTTTCCACCTTTTTGGACACCTTCCGCAAGGTGTTCGACGAGCCGGGTCGGCTGGCCTCTATCACCGAGTCCCTCTTTAACCTCCATCAGGGTACGCTACCGGTAGGACAGTATGCCATCCATTTTCGTACCTTGGCCTCCGAACTCGGTTGGAACAACGAGGCTCTTGTAGGGATCTTTTGGCGTGGCCTGTCCAGTCGGATCAAAGACGTACTGGCAGGTCGGGATACTCCCACCTCTTTAGAGGATCTGATCTCACTGGCGACACGCATCGACCTGCGGTTTCAGGAACGTGCCCGTGAATTAGCCAGAGAGAGGAGCTCCTCTCACCTCCTCCGTTCCTGCTCCAAGAAGCCGGGAAACTTCTCCGCCTAGGGTTGATAGGAGAGGCCTCCCTAGGTGTACGTGATTCCTCTCCTCCCCTGCTCGTGTCCGTATTATTGAATCTCGGTGCCAAGCGTTATTCTGAGGAGGCTTTCCTGGATTCTGGCGCAGAGGGGAATTTTATCACACTCGAGGCGGTTAAAAAATACCGGATTCCTGTCAGATCCCTGGAGACTCCTCGGTCGATTGTTTCGGTCAATGGTACGTCCGTGCTGGAGTCCGTTACCCAGGCCACCGAAGAGATCGAGCTGCAGATCAGAGCCCTGCACCTGGAGAAGATCTCCTTCCTCGTCTTGTCCACCATGTCTCACGCACTTCTTCTAGGCCTCCCTTAGCTACGGACTCATGAGCCAACCCTGGACTGGCGGTCGGGCGAGATACTCCAGTGGGGACCGTTCTGTCAGGAGAAGTGCCTGTTGCCCGTCCGTCTGATGAACTCTGCCGGTCCATCCCCAGCACCTACAGGTCTGCCGTCGGCTTACTGGTCCTTTGCAGATGTTTTCGACAAGAAGGAGGCCGAGACTCTGCCCCCCCATCGGCCATATGACTGTCCGATTGACCTCATTCCTGGTTCTACGCCACCCAGGGTAGGATATACCCGCTATCCCCTGCTGAGACCCAAGCTATGTCTGACTATATACAGGAGAACCTTGCTAGAGGTTTCATCCGTAAGTCCTCCTCGCCCGCGGGAGCGGGATTTTTCTTTGTAAAAAAGAAGGACGGCTCCCTCCGTCCTTGCATAGACTACCGAGGCCTGAACAATATCACGGTCAAGAACAAGTACCCATTGCCATTGATCCCGGAGCTCTTTGACCGACTTAGAGGACCTCGAATTTTCACCAAACTGGATCTTCGTGGGGCCTACAACTTGATCCGCATTCGTTCCGGGGATGAGTGGAAGACCGCCTTTAACACCAGAGACGGTCACTACGAGTACTTGGTCATGCCCTTCGGCCTCTGCAATGCCCCAGCGGTTTTCCAGGAGTTCGTAAATGACGTCTTCCGGGATATGCTGTACTCCTGCGTGGTAGTCTATCTGGATGACATCCTCGTTTTTTCTCCAGACCTCTCCGCCCACAGAAAGAACGTGCGTCAAGTCCTCCAGCGCCTGAGGGAGAACCGTCTTTATGCCAAGCTCGAGAAATGTGCCTTCGAGCAAACGTCCCTGCCATTCTTGGGGTACATTATCTCAGAATCAGGTCTATGCATGGATCCGGCAAAAGTGTCCGCCGTCCTCGATTGGCCACAGCCCCATGGGGTGAAGGCAATCCAACGCTTCCTTGGTTTTGCGAACTACTACCGACAGTTCGTTCCTCATTTTTCCTCGTTGGTTCGCCCCATCTCGTCCCTTATCTGCAAGGGAGCTAACCCAAAGGCTTGGCCCTCTGAGGCTGAAGAGGCCTTCCAGTCGTTGAAACAAGCCTTCGCCGCTGCTCCGGCGCTTCACCGACCTGAGGTTAGTAGACCTTTCACTCTCGAGGTAGACGCATCCTCTACTGGGGCTGGCGCAGTCCTTCTGCAGAAATCCTCTTCTGGACGTTTTGTCACCTGTGGCTTCTTTTCTAAAGTATTTTCCTCCACTGAGCAGAACTACTCCATTGGCGACAAAGAGCTATTGGCCATTAAGTTGGCCTTGGAGGAGTGGAGGTACTTACTGGAGGGTGCCATACATCCATTCAAGATCTTCACAGACCATAAGAACCTGGCGTACATCCAGTCCGCACAGAGGCTCAATCCTCGGCAAGCCAGGTGGTCCCTATTCTTCGCCCGCTTTGACTTTGAGCTACATTTTCGGCCCGGCGATAAGAACGTTAGAGCTGATGCGTTGTCAAGATCATTCCTGTCGTCTGATGCAGAGGAAGAACCCTCTCATATCATTGATTTATCCAAAGTAATTACTGTGGCTCCTGTCAAGTTAACCACGTTACCTCCGGGAAGAACCTTTGTGGCTGAGAATAACCGAAAACGAGTGCTAAATTGGGGACATTCGTCCAAGATTGCCGGCCACGTTGGTGTCAAAAAGACTTTGGACTTAATCTCTCGCCATTATTGGTGGCCTTCACTCTCCCAGGATGTTAAAGACTTTGTAGCATCTTGCCCGTCCTGTGCCCAGAACAAGATACCCAGACAACCACCCTCCGGTCTTCTGTTCCCGCTTCCCATTCCGTCGGCTCCATGGCAGCACATAGCCATGGATTTCATTACTGATCTGCCTTGTTCTTCCGGTTGTACTGTGGTCTTGGTGGTTGTAGACCGATTTTCAAAGATGGCTCACTTCATTCCTCTTCCCGGACTACCCTCTGCTCCTGACTTGGCGAAGATCTTCATTTCCCATATCTTCAGGATTCACGGCTTCCCCCAGCACATCGTGTCGGATAGAGGGGTC
The DNA here is from genome assembly GCF_039654945.1 of Dendrobates tinctorius. Lineage (NCBI taxonomy): Eukaryota > Metazoa > Chordata > Amphibia > Anura > Dendrobatidae > Dendrobates > Dendrobates tinctorius. Next base: position 8,388,528 of record NW_027361876.1, read on the forward strand.
CAATTCACCTCCCGGTTCTGGAGAGCTCTATGCGGACTCATGAAAGTGTCATTGGATTTCTCTTCCGCCTATCACCCCCAAACCAATGGGCAGGTGGAACGTACCAACCAGATCCTTACATCCTATCTCCGGCATTTTTCTAATGCTCATCAGAATGACTGGGTCGGTCTACTTCCTTGGGCTGAGTTCGCCTACAATAATCACTCCAGTGAATCGTCTACCAAGTCTCCTTTCTTCATCGTCTTTGGACAGCATCTCAATGTGCCTCTACCGGTACTTCCTGTCTCGGGGGTACCTGCTGCCGATTCTCAGTCTGTGGAGTTCTCCAGGGTATGGCAGGAGACCAAAACCGCTCTCGAGAAAGCACGGGACAGAATGAAATTACACGCTGACAAGAGGCGCCTGGACGTTCCTCCATTTCTCCCTGGTGACAAGGTGTGGCTCTCCACCAAATACGTCCGCCTTAAGGTACCATCTTACAAACTGGGTCCCCGTTACATTGGTCCTTTTGAGGTCCTCAGGCGGATTAATGATGTTGCTTACAAATTGAAGCTGCCTCCTTCACCCCGTATTCCCAATTCCTTCCATGTGTCTCTTCTAAAACCTGTGGTTCTTAACCGATTTCATCCTTCTCCAGGCCACACACCCCAGCCTGTTGGCTTGGGGGATGAGTTTGAGGTGAATGACATTTTGGCCATGAAGAAGGTAAGAGGGAGAACCATGTTCCTGGTCGATTGGAAGGGTTTTGGCCCCGAGGAGAGGTCATGGGAACCCAGGGAGAATATCCACGCACCCCAGATTTTGTCTAAGTTCCTCTCCAGTTTTAGAAAGAGGGGGCGTAAAGGGGGGGGCACTGTCACGCCGTGCTCACCTGGGGGCGGGACCTCGGTCCCGACGTCATCTCTTCCGGAGCTGCGGTCACTCCGGGGGTCCCGTAGGGTGCGCACGCGCAGCTCTCGTCCCCGGGCCTCCTCCTACATGTCACGTTTGCGCTTGCGCGCTCCTGTCAGTGCTGTATAGGGCTCGGTCCTCTCTATGGTAATGGAGGACCTGACCCGGAACCTGTAGTGGTCATGTGCTTTCTGGCTAGTTCCTGACCCGGAACCAGTAGTAGTCATGTGCTATATCAGACGACCTCCCCCTAGGGGAGGTGCCTGATTATTGCTGTGCTTCCTGGCTTGGTCTACCGTGTCCCTGCCTGGCTGTGCGCTGTACTCAGGTCCTCTGCCTTGCACTCTGTTGTGCCTCTTGGCACACGCTCTGAATCTGCACTCTGCTTTGTACTTGGTTGTGCCTCCTGGCACACGCTCTGACCCTGTGTTCTGTCTCGTACTCGGTTGTGCCTCCTGGCACATGCTCTGACACTGTACTCTGTCTCATACTCGGTTGTGCCTCCTGGCACACGCTCTTACCCTGTACTCTGTCTTATACTCAGTTGTGCCTCCGGGCACACACTCTGATCCTGTACTCAGTCTCTTACTCTGTTACACCTCCTGGCACACCTGCTGCCTGACTCAGTGCTCTGACGTGCTCCTTGCACGCTTCCTGCTTCACTCACACCCGGACGAACGAAGTCTCTGTATACCACGTGTTCCCGTGTCCACACTTTACACGTTCCTGCAGACACTCTCACCCACTCGTGTCTCCTGTGAGCCGGCCGCCTGGTGCCAGCAGTCGTGGTGCCTCACCCCCTGGGGCTTGCCCCTGACACTCCCTGTATAGGGGGTGGTCTTCACTAGGTTAGCTCGCCCTGGGAGGGTTGGTGTCACGACCCAGAGGGTCCACTCCAGGAGTCGTCACACTTGTCATTCACTGGAGCACGTGCTCTTTCTGGCCCTCATCTACAAGGCATACTGCTGTGCTGCTGCTAAAGAAAGGGAGTCGAGTAGCCCATCCAGTAACAGAAGTTGTCAGTAGTCTTTAGATAGGACGAAACAGTGTTTGTTCAGTAGAGCTTTCAGTAACATTACCACCTAACCCTCATACACCTTTAACACCAAGCCTATTCCCCTTTCCACCATGACGTCGCTTTTTCCAACTCATGTTGGATGTATCCTTCCCCCCTCTTTTAATCAGTTGTTTCACAACCCAAGGCCCAGATCTGTCAGTCACTTGACACTAGTCAAGTTAGCAATCAGTATTTTTTTTGCTCAGATAGTGTGTCTGGACCACACTATTAGTGGAAAGGATTTAGATTCAGAAATGATGCCTGGTGTCTGGACCACACTATTAGCAGAAAGGATTTAGCTTCTAAAATGTAGCCTAGTGTATGGCCCACACTATTAGCTGAAAGAATTTAGGTTCGGAAATGTGGACTCCTGGCTGGACCACACAATTAGCAGAAAGGATTTAGATCCTGAAATGTGTCCTGGTCTCTGGTCCACACTATTAGTACAAACTATTTAGATTCTGAAATGTGGCCTGGTGTATGGCCCACACTATTAGCATAAAGGATATAGATTCTGAAATGTGGCCTGGTGTCTGGCCCACAATATTAGCACAAATGATTTAGGTTCTGAAATAAGGTCTGGTCTCTGGCCCACAGTATTAGCACAAACAATTTAGAAATTTAGATTCAGAAATAGTGTGGCCTAGTGTATGGCCCACACTATTAGCAAAAAGGATATATATTCTGAAATATTATGAAATGTGGCCTGACTCACATTATTAGCACAAACGATTTAGATTCTGAAATGTAGTCTGGTATATGGCCGACACTATTAGCAGAAAGGATTTATATTTGATAATGTGGACTCCTGGCTGCAGCACTCTATTAACACAAAGTAATTAGATTCTGAAATGTCGCCCGGTCTCTGGCCCACAGTATTAGCACAAACTAATTAGATTCTGAATTGTGGTCTGGTGTAAGGCCCACACGATTAGAAGATTGGATTTAGATTTGGGAAATGTGGCTTGGTGTCTGGCCCAAACTATTAGCACAGACCATTAACCCCTTTACCCCCGAAGGTGGTTTCTACGTTAATAACCAGGCCAATTTTAATTCTGACCACAGTCACTTTATGAAGTAATAACTATGGAATGCTTCAATGTAGTCTGGTGTTTCTGAGATTGTTTTTTCATAACATATTGTACTTCATGATAGTGGTAACATTTCTTTGGTATGATTTGCGTTTATTTGTGAAAAAAACTGAAATTTGGCGAAAATTTTGAAAATGTCAGTTTTCCAAATTTGAGTTTTCATGCCTCTAAATCACAGAGATATGTCACACAAAATAGTTAGCAAATAACATTTCTCACCTGTCTACTTTATATCAGCACAATTTTGGAGCCAAATTTTTTTTCGATAGGAAGTTATAAGGGTTAAAATTTGACCAGCGATTTTTCATTTTTCCAGCAAAATTTACAAAACCATTTTTTTAGGAACCACATCACATTTGAAGTCACTTTGAGGGGTCTATATGATAGAAGATACCCAAAAGTGACACCATTCTAAAAACTTCACCCCTCAAGGTGCTCAAAACCACATTGCAAAAGTTTATAAACCCTTTAGGTGCTTCACAGGAATTAAAAAAATTATAAATAAATGAACATTTAACTTTTTTTTTTTCAAGATTCACATTTTTTTTATTTTGACAAGGGTAACTGTAAAAATGGGCCCCAAAATTTGTTGTGTAATTTCTCCTGAGTATGCCTATACCCCATATTAGGGAGAAAACCCACTTTTTGGGAGCACAGCAGAAGTCGGAAGTGCCATTTGACATTTTGAATACAAAATTTGCTTTACCAATTGGCAGATGTCATGTCGCGTTAAGGAGAGCCTATGATGTGCCTAAACAATGAAAATCCCCCACAAGTGACACCATTTTGGAAACTAGACCCCTCAGGGAACTGATATAGGTTCTGAAATGTGGCTTGGTGTATGGCCCACACTATTAGCAGAAAGGATTTAGATTCGGAAATGTGGACTCCTGGCTGGACCACACTATTATCACAATTGAATTAGATTTTGAAATGTGGCCTGGTGTCTGGTCCAAATTATTAGGACAAATCATTTAGATTATGAAATGTGGCCTGGTTTATGCCCCACACTATTAGCAGAAACGATTTAGATTTTAAAATGTGACCTGGTCTCTGGACCACAATTTTAGCACAAACAATTTAGATTCTGAAATGTGGCCTGGTCTATAGCCCACATTATTAGCACAAACCATTTAGATTCTGAAATGTGGCCTGGGGTATGGCCCACACAATTAGCAGAAAGGATTTTGATTCTGAAATGTGGCCTGTTGTCTGGCCCAGACTATTAGCACAACCTATTTAGATTCTAAAATAAGGCCTGGTCTCTGGCCCACACTATCACAAGCAATTTAGATTCTGAAATGTGGCCTGGTGTATGGCCCACACTATTAACAGAAAGGATTTAGACTCGCAAATGTAGACTCCTGATTGGACCACACTATTAAGGCCTGTTTCACATTTCAGTTATTTGACGGATCCATTTTTTTTCCCATTGACTTGAATTAGCGGCGGATGGATCCGCCATAATTTTGGCGTCCGCTGACTTCAGTGGATGGACAATGAAACGTTTTTTGTCTGCGTCAAAATAGCGGATAGCAATGGATCCGCCGCTATCCGCCATTCGTTATAATGGTCGTCTATGGGCGGCGGATCCATTGCCAACCGTGAGTTGATGGAATCCGGCAATGGATCCCCTTTTTAACACTGAGCATGCACGGAAGAATTTCCTTGCCAGAAATTTAACCAGAAATCCCGTTCTGGTGGCTGAAAATTTTCTCTCTCTCTCTCTCTCCTTTTTCCTTTAAATTTTAGTCACTAACTGCTAAAGCGGATCCGTCAAAAAAACGGATCCGGTGGCATCCGTTTGTGCCACACCGGAAACGGATCCATTTTTTCACACCCTGGCGGATTTTGACTGACGTCAAATAACTGAAATGTGAAACAGGCCTAACACAATTGAGTTAGATTCTGGAATGTGGCCTGGTCTCTTTTCCACACTATTAGCACAAACAATTTAGATTCTGAAATGTGGCTTTGTGCATGGCCCACACTATTAGCAAAAAGGATTTAGATTCTAATATATAGCCTGGTGTATGGAAAACACGATTAGCAGAAAGGATATAGATTTGAAAATGTTGCCTGGTGTTTGGCCCAAACTATTAGCACAAACAATTTAGACTTGGAAATGTGGCCTGGTGTTTGGGCCCACACTATTAGCAGAAAGGATTTAGATTCTGAAATGTGGCTGGAAGGTTGATTTCACACAGGATCCTATCTAGCTGAACTATCTGACTACTTGCAGCAGCAGGAGCAGCCTCTCTGCACTGTGACACTGACAAAATCGTGCAAAAACAACATCTCCACTTTTTATATGGAGAGGGTAGCCAATGACAGAAGCCCTTGTGTCTGGACACTGTGGATGGTTCCTGCACCCTGACTGGCTGATGGAATCTCCACACATTAAGTTAATTAAAAAAAATACAGACCGTTGCTACCCTGACCTCTCCCCAGTCCCTCCCATCATCAAACACGTCCCACCCACTCATCATACAGCGCCACAAAGTCCTAACAAAAGCATTAGTGGAAACTCGATCATTTACTGAACTTTGACTGAATTTTGCCAATTTTTAGGAAAAAAAGCTCTGGAATCAGAACAAGAATCAGAATGTGCAACGTTCGTGATAATTTTGAAATTTGCGATCATTTTTCGAAAACAAGTAGCCTTCAAACTTTGAAAAACCCCTTTAATGTCTGTCTATTTGATGTAAAAAAAAATAACAAATTTAAATAATTAATATTGAAGGTGCTACCCACATGTAGTACGTCAACATGTCATTGTTTAACAATGCAGTTCAGTCAATCCAGGATGCATCTGTTGAGAAAATGCTGATGGCGTTATTCATAAAATCACCATGTTTATGTCCTGGAAAGAATAAAGTTTATTCTCATCATTTATTTATGTACTACCATTATACTCACAGCTCATTATCAGATGCAAAGCTTACATAAAAATGTCATGAAAAAATAATAACCTTATACTGACAGTTTAACATTTAGAATTAAAGGATACAGATGTAACTGTAAATTTGGAGTTGAGAAATGTGGGTTACTTAGAGACCAGTCATGAAATGTACTCTGTGTCCTAAATCGTTGCCAGAGCGCTATACATAATAGTAATAATAGTAATACATTTCTAAACATATAAGTCTTTGAAATAGGAATTGCGGTTTAAAACAATAAAACAATTTGTGATGCAAATGTAAAATACCAATTCCAAAAAAGCTGCAGCACTGTAAAAAGTAAAGAAAATAAGAATGCCATCAATGGAAATCTATTTGGAAGTTACACATTATTTTCGTTTGATTAGAAAAAAAATAATTAATGTATAAATTGATGCAGAAACGTGTCTCAAAAAAGTTGGCACAGGACTAAGAAGAGGCTGGAAAAGTAAGTGGTACTAATTAGTGATGAGCGAACGTGCTCGGATAAGGTGTTATCGGAGCATGCTCGAGTGTTAAGCGAGAGTCTTGGACACGATCCAAAAATATGTTTGAGCCCCTTCCGGCTGCATGTCTTGTGGCTGTTTGACAGCTGCAGCACATGCAGGTATTGCCTGTTAGGAAATCCCTGCATGTGTTGAGGCTGTCAAACGGCGGCAAGACATTCAGATGTGGGGACTCGAACATATTAATCAAGCAAGCCAAAGACACTCAGTACCCGATCGTGCTCTGATAACACCTTATCTGAGCATGTTTCCTCATCTCTAATTAGTACTGCTGCTTACTGTCTCACGGTGAACTCCGATGACCTTACTGATGTCAGAGTGTCAACATTTTCTCATGGCACTTGCGCTGATGTCATTTATATGAAATGAGTTCATTGGCTGTGAAATCACAGGACCTTTCTGACTGCACCGCAAGTGTGAGAACTTTCTCACACTTGTGGTGAGGTCAGTCTCGACTTCATCAGGAGACATTGAGCAGCGGTAGCAGGAAGTCCTCATTGTCTCTGCTGGATAGCAGGCTGTATAGTCGCATCATGCAACCATGCAGACTGGCATCTAGCTGTAGCAGAGCTAGATCCATCGTGGGACAAATGGATTATCATCTTCTCAGCAGACTGGTAAAGAATATGGTTATTTATTATTCTAATTCTCTGACATGAGACAATGGCTTCAGTGGAATGGGCGATGCCGTAAGTATGGTTTAATTAATATAGATTAAAGAAATCTGTGTCATTCTTTCAATTAAAGGACTTTATTCTGTGTGTGTGTTTTTATTCAATATGACTATAGGGTTGGTAATGGGAGCATCTTATTGAAGCCTATCAATTACTAATCTCTGGGCTTGATGTCACCTGACAATACAAAGGTAACATCAACACCCCCAACTATCACCCCACTTGCCACTGCATCAGGGCAAGTGGGAATAGTGAGGCTAAGTGCCAGAATTGGCACATCTTGGCACCTTTTATGCCCCAGCTGAGAGCTGATGTTTTTAGCCTGGGGGGGCAGTATCCATGGTCCCTTCCTAGCCTATAAATATCAGTCCACAACTGTCTGCATAGCCTTTGCAGGTTATAAATTATAGGGTGACCCTGCATGATTTTTTGGGGTCCCCCATTTTAGTAGCCAGTAAAGGCTAAGTATACAGTTGTGAGCTGATATTAATAGCCTGGGAAGCTGCATGGGTATTTCCCCCTTCCCAGGCTATAAACATCAGCACCCAGTGGTCGGTTTTCCCTCTAGTTAAGAAAATTATGCGGGAGCCCATGCCATTTTTTTCAGAAAAATAATCATTTAATAATTAAATACATGTACAGTAAGCTGCATACACACTGTACTAATTGTATATGTCACTGACATCTATTTATCTATCTATTCAATGTATATTTACAGTACTGTATGTAATACATCTCTTCTATCCTGTCAGCTCCTGCTGTCATTTCACTGTACACAGCAAATTAATTGCTGGCTTTTCTAAGGACATCAGTGTGTAAAAATCGGACAGCACTCGCATGGTCCGAGTGCTGTGTGATTTTTTTTCTCGCACCCATAGGCTTCTATTCCCGAAAGTGATCCGATTTCCAATTACAATGACAGCATGCTGCGAATGTTTTCCAGTCCAATCGTGATCTGATCCGAGTTGGAAAAAAATCACAGATGAACACACAATGATAGAATGATAGTGGTCCGAATACAATCCGATTTTTAATTGGATTGCATTCGTTCGATTTTATCACAAGTAGGAATGCACCTTTACATCCATTGTTTTTTTAGCAACAGGCTACAAACTGTGCACACGTTAAGTATTTGGTCAAGAAATTTCTGCACCATTTTTGCAGATCTTGGCAGGAAAAATTCAGCATATAACATGCATTTTTTATGCGTTTTTTTGTGCACATTTTTTCCCCACTTATTAGTATGAGTGAAATCTGCATTAAAAATGCTGAACTAATTAACATGCTGTAGATTTAAATTTGCACCAAATCTGTAAGTCACAAATAAGCAAGTGTGCATGAGACTTCATGACTCTCATTCACGGGGCGTGGTCTGGAGCTCGATGCAGCAGGCTGTGTGAGCTCTGAGCTCTGAGGAAGCCTTCCTCGTTAAGCGACAAAAGAAGAAAACAAGAAGCATTTGGATATAAAAATTTATTGGATTTGAGAGCCCTCTCTTCCAGGATCATTTTGAGACCTTCCTGGAGGTTCTACGTTGGATTTTCCCTGAGAAATGGCCATCTGAAGCTGATTGTGGAGTGACTCAGCAAGTTCTCCCGCACCTGCCTTCTGTTGCAGCGGCGAGCCCAGGCAGAGGAGAGCCGCGGCTAGAAAAGGCGGGAAAAAACAGTGGAGGAAGCCCGAGGTCTAGTGTGAGGAGCTGACTTCACAGCGGGGACCAGCGGCAGGCATCGGGAGGCCGGTAGCGGTGGTGAAACACAGCGACTCCGCTAAACAGAAAAGAAGAGGAACCCGGGGGCTCCGGTGGATGAAGGCAGCGGCGTCTGTGAAGAAGTGCAGGAGCGGGCAGGACTAATCAGCGGTGAGGGGATTTCCCGCGCTCGCCCTCCATTGCAGCGGTGCGCTCAAGCTGAAGGGAAGAGAGACGCTGTAAAAAGAGGCACAACTACCGGCAGAAGAAACCACAGCGACTGGCGTGTGGAACCAGCACTGCATCATCGGTAAACGGAAAAGAGGAGGAAGTCGGAGGCTCCGGTGGATGAAGGTAGCGGCGTCTGAGGAGAAGTGCAGGAGCGAGCAGGACTAATCACGTGGAGCGATTCAAAAAGATTTTCCCGCGCTCGCCTTACACTGCAGCGGCGTGTTCAAGCTGAGGAGAGAGACGCGGCAAAAAAAGGCACAAATACCGGCAGGTGAAACCACGGCGTCCGGTGTGTAGAACTTGCTTTGCAGCACTCACAGAAACCGGAGGCGGAGGCAGAAAACAGCGGCGCCTGGCAGTAGAAGCGGAGGGGAAGCCGGGAGAACCATTAAAGGAAGAAGAATCCAGCGGCTGCAGCAGAATCTGAGTGACGACAGAGGGGACATTGGCAGAAGCGACGTCTACAAGAGTGGGAGCAGCAAGATAGCGCTGACTGCAGAAGGAGTGGGTTTGTCCTCTGGCACAGCGGGCGGCTGAAATAGCCCCACTTTAATCAGAGGGGAACGGAATCCAGTGGAGCAGGGGGAAACACCGGCAGTGGATGGCAAAAATCTCTGGCAATTACAGAAGGCACTGAGGATTAAAATACAACGAGCAGTGCAGCGCCAGATAGGATCTACAGGAGCGGTTTTTACCCAGCTGCAAGAAGAGTAGCAGGTTACAACTTGACAGACAATCCTCATCCTTCAAAGCAGCTGCAGTTACAACGCCTGGAAAAGTCAGCGGTGATTGTATATTGTTAATGTCTCTTGAATAAGGTTGAATCTGATAACATTCTTGTTGTAATCGGTTGCCTAGTAATTACCTTCAATTTTCTACGCATTGTCACTTAATGGTAGTTGCTTGATACGCAGTATAACGTGCTTTGGCGTTGGTTAACTGATTGGCTCATAAATATTAAGCAGTACAGTCCTATTTGACGCTTTGATTATCAGATACATATATTTAACCTGTAATATTAGCAAAGTTCTGATTCATTTAGAGGGCTGTGGATATCGATAAAACTCGTGATTCATAACTGATGTCCTATCCCCTGGTGCTTTGGGATTATCGATTCTAGATGTGGTCTATCTAACTAGCTATCTAGTACTTAATTTTCAGTTATTCAACCTCATTCATAGAATCTAAGCAACACAGGACTATTTGAAGATTGGCCTATCAGATACATTTATTTAACTGTAATATTAACAAAGTGCTGCTTCATTCTGAGGGCATTGGATGTCAATTGAATTTAAGTTTGTATCATTATTTGAATAATATTTCTCTATTGACCCTCAACTGCTAAACTCAACTATAGTACTTTGCTTCTCGTTACTATTCCATTTTGAGTGATATACCAGAGCTATTAAGGAACAGTCCAGGCGCCACCTTTATAATTATTAAAATGAGCCAAAAAAACAGCAAAGCTAAACAGCAGAGAGACAAATCCTCTCGTAAACAAAACTCGACAGAATTAGATGAAGCTATATGCGTTAGCCCTCCTCCCTTCCCTAAAATAAATACTAAATTCTCATTTGGACAAAAAGGTGATACTCATACTTTATTGATACAAGAGTTGGATAATATTCAATCAGAAATGGATACCTCTGTTAACAGAAAATCTAAAAGGGATGAGTCTAAGGGGGAGGGAAAATCCGTGTTGTCTGATGAGGAAGTATTTTATGAGGCTTCCCCGTCTCAGAGTCCAAAAAAAAGTAGGCCTAGAATAGACCTTAGCTCCGCAGATGAAGAAACTGGTATCAGTGATTATGGGGGTCTGGAAGATATTCAGGCATCTGAGAGGGGGGCCTCTGAAAAATATATTAGAGATTTGATTCTAGCATTAAATAAAAGTGTTGAGACTTCTATAGAAAAGCATGTCAGCCGTTTGCAAACCAACCTTGACACAATTACCACTAGGTTAGATAAAAACGATAAGAAAATGGAGGCCCTTGGAAAAACCTCTGACTCCCTCCAAAATCAACAAAATAATGCCCAAAAAGAAATCCTCTTTTTACGAAATAAATTAGCCGACCTGGAAGATCGTAGTAGGAGGAACAACATTAAACTGAGAGGGATTTCGGAAAAAATTAACCAGCATAATTTACAAAAGTATGTCAAAGAAATTTTAACCAAAATATTGCCTTCTGTCCCTGAGGTAGAACTAATGATAGATAGAATCCACAGACTCCCGAGGCCTGCATCTATCTCGGCTGAGCTCCCTAGAGACACTATCTTAAGATTCCATTTTTACTCCACCAAAGAAAAATTCTTAAACTATTTTAGGACCAATAAACATCTTCCCCACCCCTATGATCACATCAAATCATATGCAGACCTTTCAAAAGAAACTATCCAAACAAGGAAGAGATTTAATGAAGTTACAACAATTCTGAGACAAAAGGGTGTGGTTTATAGGTGGGGGTTCCCTACCAAGCTTTTGATAATTCATGGTGGGAAAGTAGTAGTAATCATATCTCCACAAGAGGGGAAAAACTTTCTTAAATCCTTGGACAAGAGAGAAGAGGCTCCAGGGTGAAAAATGCAAATTTTAATTGCTATATCACTTACATTATTCTGTATGAGGGAGGCTTCCTGCGGAGTTTCACGAGCTTTTCCCCATTTTAGGAAGTTTACCTAAGATTGTGGTAATCTCTTCCTGTTTATTGTTCTGATTATATTTCTGTTTTTGTTTTTTTGTATTCTTTAGTATATGGTTAAGATACTATCACTCAATGTGAGGGGATTGAATAGTCCCGCTAAGAGGTATCTCACGTGGAGAGAGATCAGGGGCAGCAGAGCAGATATAATTTGCCTCCAAGAGGTGAAATTGGCTAGGGATGGACACCCCAGGATAGAGAATAAAAATTTTCCACATATATACAAATCTCTTAATGAAAAGAAATGGGCAGGAGTCCTCATACTAATTAAAGACACTATTTCATTCGAAATCATTAACGAATACTCTGACAGCGAGGGCAGATATTTGATTCTTACTTGTCTGATAGACAATCAACTAACGACACTTGTGAACGTTTATGCTCCATGTAATGGTCAAATGCGTTTCTTCAACGGTCTCGATAGAAAAATCCAGGAAGTAAAAAAAGGTGTTATTGTTTTGGTGGGTGATTTCAACATTGTTCCTGACGGAGCAATGGATTCTACCTCTCTCACTCGCTCATCATTTCCTGAATTAAAAAATTGGCTTTGCAACCATGAATACCTAAATGTATTCAGATGTTTAAATACATCTTCTAAGGAATATACCCATTTCTCAGAGGCACACAAGTCTTTCGCTAGGATTGACTTGTTCCTGACAGATACGTTCTCAATTTCGAAATTTAAAAAAATTGAAATTCTCCCCAAAACATTTTCAGATCACTCTCCAATTGTTGCAGAAATTTACCTTAGTAGGTCGGCAGAGTTCAGATCCCAATGGAGATGCGACTCATCCCTATTGTTCAACCCAAAATTTAAAAAAGAAATTGAAAAAGCCTTAAATAATTATTTCATAGAAAATGATATAAACAACATTTGCCCATTCACCCTTTGGAATGCGCACAAGGCAGTAATTAGGGGGGTTATGACTTATTTGGCCTACAACAAAAAAAAAATTTCCAAAGAAAAAATCCGTACCTTACAATTTGAGTTACAAAAATTGGAAGCAATATTACAAAATTCATCCTTTCCTCCACCAAATATACATTCGGAGATTCTTAAACTAAGAATAGATCTTAGATCGGAGTTATTCAGTGAATACGAAAAATTCGCAAAACTAATGAAATCCAACTATTATTCTTCCTACAACAAACCCACTAGACTTATGGCACAAAAATTCAGATCAATTAGGATCAAATGTAAAATCAACAAAATTAATCATGAGGGCAGTAAATTAGAACACCCTAAGAAAATCGTTGAAGCATTTGCTAAATATTATTCATCTATTTACAATCTTAAACTAGATGAACATACCCAGCAACCCGACGAACAAGGCATAAATGATTTTCTTGCCCCTCTGGGGTTACCTAAGATTACCCCCCAACAGCTGTCTAAACTTGAGGCCCCTTTCTCTGCGTCTGAAGTCCTGGAAGTAATTAAATCATTTAAAAAAAAGAAAACTCCGGGCCCCGATGGTTTTTCGAATGAATATTACCAAGCATTCGCAAATATCATAACCCCACACTTAGTCCGCATCTTTGACAAGGCATCTCGGACCGGAGAATTTCCTCAGGAAATGTTACAGGCTAATATAATTTTAATACCCAAACCTAAGGGAGACCCGGAGTCAGTCAAAAATTATAGGCCTATCTCTCTAATAAATACCGATGTCAAACTATATTCAAAAATCATAGCAAATAGACTAAAAAATATTCTCCCAAACATTATTCATAAAGATCAACTCGGGTTTATAGAGGGACGCCAGACTACCGATGGCACTAGGAGAACATTGAACTTGGTGAATTTTATTAAAAGAAAAAAAATCCCCTCTCTCCTCCTGGCTTTAGACGCAGAGAAAGCCTTCGACAGGGTTAATTGGGACTTCCTCAAAGCAACTCTGAATAAATTTGGCTTCAGTGATAATATAATAAAAACTATAATGGCTTTATACACAAACCCTTCCGCTAATGTTTATACAAATAATCACACTTCAGATCGCATCATGATAACTAATGGAACTAGACAGGGATGCCCACTCTCCCCACTGTTATTTGCGTTGATTATGGAACCCTTAGCAGAAGCAATAAGAACAAATGATGAGATCCATGGTATCCAAATTGAAGATCACCAATTTAAAATCGGTTTATTCGCTGATGACATTATACTGAGCCTATCAGATCCACTGAACTCTATTGGGGGTGTATTGTCTACTATCGAGGATTTCTCTAAAATCTCATTTTACAAAATCAATGAGAACAAATCTAAAATCTTGGATTTCTTTCTAGACGACCTAACCATCTCACGCATTAAGGAAATTTCCCGGTTTGATTGGGAGAAGGAAGATGTTTCATACTTGGGTATTCGTATAACCAGGAACTTTCGGAAGACAGTTGAGTTGAATATACAAAACATTACAAAAAAGACTCAGATCGAATTGAACAATTTTGCGACTCACGAAATTTCATGGGTGGGAAGGATAACACTATTTAAACTTTTTACCCTTCCAAAGATACTATATATCTTTAGATTAATACCTTTACTTGTCCCCTTGAAATTTATTAGGAAACTTCAGTCTATTATAAATAAGTTCGTTTGGAATAAGAAAAGGGCGAGAGTGGCATCCCATATACTATATAGAAGCAAAGTCAATGGAGGCCTAGCCCTTCCAAATTTAATTAATTATTACTATGCCAATTTAATAAAACAATCCTTTTCATGGGTTAATTCAAACAACGTCCCAGCTTGGGTAGAAATCGAGACATATTTTAATAAAAACAAAACTCTTTTAAGCGCAATTCTAGAGTGTTTGGGGTCATCTACTCCTTTACGTTATGACTCCCCAATAATCTCCGCAACTCTCTCTGCATGGAAACAACTGGCTAAGCCGCAGGTTAAGAGAAACAGAAGCCAGAGATACGCTCAATTAAAAAATATCCCTATCAAATTTCTTGGTTTACTAATGGATAAAAAAATTCCGAAAGAATGGATAAAATCTGGTATTAAGGTGATAGGAGATTTGTTCGATGGTAAGAAATTTATAAGCAACGAATCTTTAATATCTCAAAATAATTTTTCTTGCCAGGATTTGGAACTCCTTCCCTCGATTAAGAAAAATATCTCAAAATTTTTGAAAAGAAAATCTTACATTACAGAATCCACAAGTTTGCTACTTTGTAATCCTAATGTTAAGGTCCATTGGAGATCAAGAAATATATACGATTTTTTGAACGGTTCTGAAACTGGAGAAAAGACTCCATATATGATTAAATGGGAGAGCGATTTTGATACTCTATTCTCTCTGGAACAATGGGAGCTGGCTTTCAAACAGACATATTCATCCAACATTTGCGCATCTCTACATGAATCCTTTTACAAACTGACATCTAGGTGGTACTATACTCCTGTGAAGCTGGCCAGGATGTTCCCAGGTAGATCCCCAGATTGTTGGAGAGATTGCGGATTCACAGGTACACTATTACATGTATTCTGGGAATGTCCTAAAATAAGGCCCATTTGGATAGAAATCTCTAGAACAATTAATATTCTGACTAAACAAAGCATCACCCTTACGCCACAGATGGCATTACTGTCCATAGGTTTAGAAGTGATTCATACATCTCATATCCCAACAGTTATCCACCTTTTTCTAATAACTAAAAACGCCATAGCATCCTTATGGAACGAAGATGCTACTCCCAAAATTAGTGATATTGTAGACAAGATGTCATTACATTGCTCATACGAAAAAAGCCATGCTTTGGCAAATGACTACTTCAGTACATATAGCAAAAGGTGGAATTCTTGGATAAGATTTACCTCTGATCAGAATTTGTCCTAAAACTGCTCCTGGTCTCTCCCACTATGTGACTCTGTTATTTTTATTGCTGATATCTCTCCCCTCGGAATTCATCTGGTAAAAACGCGCATTACTATCTTAAAACAGAATACAATGTAACTCATTACGTTAGTTTATTATAGGATTATCTCTTGGTTCTCTGACAATATACCACACTACTGTTAAGAGTTTATATTATTAGGTGTATTGTTACTCCTACTGATCTACTCAATGTAACACATTACTGTTATTTTATATATTATCCTGAACCCTACTGTCAATAGTATGCTGTAAAAATACTACTGTTAACTTTATGTAAAATTTTAATAAAGTTATTGAAAATGACTCTCATTCACTTTGCTGGCACCAGGAAACCCTTCAGGTTTTGTGACAAATCTGCACAGAAAAAATAATGACAACTGCATGGAGCCATTTTTCTGATTTTATTTCTGACACGTTCAGCCTTTGTTCTGTTCACCTCCTTTTGGACTTATTTATCACAGAGCCATGTACCCACTAAATGATTAGTTAAGACCTAAGCTGCTCAAGGATGTACAGTTAACCATATTCAAGCAATTTTTCCCCACCTCAAAGTTCTGAAATCCTTGGATGCTTAAAGGGAATCTGTCACCTATTTTTTCGCATATAAGATGCGGCCACCACCTTCAGGGGCTTATCTACGGCATTCTGTAATGCTGTAGATAAGCCCCCGATGTAACCTGAAAGAGAAGAAAAACGAGTTAGATTATACTCACCCAGACGCGGTCAGGGTCCGGTCCGGGTCCGATGGGTGTCGCGGTCCGGTGCCTCCTATCTTCTAGCGATGAAGTCCTCTCCTTTGCTTCCCACCGCGACTCCGGCGCACTGCTCTGCCCTGTTGAAGGAAAGGTCAGAGAGGTCCGGCGCCTGCGCACTGCAGTACTCTCCTCTGCCCTCAACGGGGCAGAGCAGCGCACCTGAGCCGGAGCCACGACGGGAAGCAAAGAAGAGGACGTCATCGCTAGAAGATAGGAGGCACCGGACCACGACACCCATTGGACCCGGACCGGACCCGGGTAGATAAGCACCTGATGACGGTGGCCGCATCTTATATAGGAAAAAATAGGTGACAGATTCCCTTTAAAGGGAGCCTGTCATGTTGAAAATAGTATCTGATCTGCAGGCAGGATGTTATAGAGTAGGATGAGCTGATGAGATTGATATACATTTTTGTGGGAAAAGATTCAGTAAAACTTGTATTTATTCACTGAAATCCCTGGTGTCTGTATCCATATGAGTCCAGAGGGCGGACCTATTCAGTGATTGACAGTCTTTCCTTTATGACTGTGCATATGGAGATAGATGTCAATTGCTAGTAGGACCCTCCAATGGACTCATATTTATACAGACACCAGGGATTTCAATGAATAAATGCATGATATACTGTATTTTTCCCTCCATTATTCCTATGCATCTTTCCGCACAGCTTCTCCTTCTCTATACCATGCTGGCTACAGATCAGACTGTATTACAATGTGACAGTTTCCATTTAGTCTAAAAGAAGAATATGATGAAATCAATGTATTTATCAATTAAAAATGTATCTCGTTTCTGGGCCCAAGCACTGTCTCTTTATCCCGATGAGACATTAGTCTCAGTATGCTCCTTATTCTCTTATTCTTGTTTTTCTATTTCAGACAATGATGGAGAATTATTAAGCAAAATGAATCCAAAGTTTGGCCAAAATTGAACCAAAAAATTCTTGGAAATGAGTTGTGCCAAATTATAATCTGAAATAATGTCTAAATTTATATAGCATATGCCACTCATTTGGCACAATTATTCATAAAGTTTTATGCTTCAAATTTTAAGACAATAATAGGAAATCTTCCACAATGTGTCTAAATGTAAGAAAAATGAGGAGAGAGGTATGGCTGCTTACATTCACCAATGTTTGACATCTCTGAGTTCTATTGTTCTGGGATCCATTTTTGTCCATTTGCAGACCACACCTAAAGTCTGTTGATGACCATTGCAATGTGGGATTGATATGAGCTGCCTGGGAGACCACCATTTACTTCAAAGGAAATAAACATTTTTTTTTATCATATTTGAAGGTTGTATAAACTATAGTGATGAGCGAATGTGCTCGGATAAGGTGTTAGCGAGCCATAACACTTGCAGGGATTGCCTGTTTGCTAGGAAATACCTGCATGTGTTGTGGTTGTCGAACAGTCAGGAGACATGCAGCCGTGGAGACTCAAACATAGTATTCAAGCACGCTGAAGTCACTCTGATAAAACCCAAGTGATGCGCCCAGAGGCCGTGGGATACTCGGTACCGGGCTGGTCATCTTAAAGGGATGTATCACAGTGGCAGTGACCCGGTCATGTAAAAGGGGAGTATTGATTAGAGATAAAGTTTATGTAGTGATTCGTGATGCCAGTTGGAGTGTTCGACTGTAGTATAGCCGGCACTGCAGAAGGATCCCTGGGGGGAGTAGATGGTGATGGCAGTGCAGATGTTTAACCCTCTCCAACCAGGGCTGACCCCCAGAGATTGTGATGAAAGTAGAAGGCACAGAGTAATCAGGCAGGAGACATGGGAAGTCACTTTATCATTTACTGTAGTTCAGGTGCAGTTCAGAGGAGATATTACAACTCTCATCAGGTTACAGTCTGCTCTGCAGAATGGGAGTTATCCTTCACTCTGCTGTGACTTGGTGTAAGCTTCCTGCTATTCTAATCCCTTCTGGGACCAAGGCTTCCTGGAGTTTAGAACTTCCAGTATAGCCACTACTCACTGTGTTTTCCTCCTCTGGCAGCTTGCAGCTTGGATCCTGTGTGAAGCTCGAGTTCCTTCTTGCACAATCCTTCACTGATCCTAGTTTACTGCAGTCTTCCCGGGGGAAAACACTCTGCTGTTGGTTGTGTAAACTCACACAGTCTCTCAGCTTACCACCCTGCTCTGAAAGTATGGATGGCCTAGGGGCTGACTCCCTGTTTCTTATTAGCTTTGCTCATGGAAGAAAAGCATGTCATGGCTTCCAGGAACGTTCTCCTTCTTCTCCACCTTCTCCACTGAAAACAACAACTCTCGACTCCTCCCCCTCCCAGTTAGGGTATGTCTGAAAAGCTCTAAGCTTCAGACAAGTAAGGGAGTGAGGTAAAAAGTGTTTGTGTGTTGCGGTCTCTAGCAGAGAAAGCATAACACCCATTGCTTACAAAACACATGCAAAACAGTACATACTTAACCATTCTGTGGTGGTAAAGACGTAGAGCGCCACACGAGCATGCTCAGATATCACCTTATCTGAGTATGTTTGCTCAACTCTAATAGACTACTTAAGACATTACAAGATGGTCCCTAAAAAAATCTCAACAGATCTACAAGCATGTCTCCTTTTTAGACTACAAGTGATTTGACATGACAGGCTGTGATGAAATGATAATTTACAATCCCTACTTGATAGAACTAATGAAGGCCAATGAAGTCTGTGATCCAAATATTATGTGTTTTTTGGTGTACTCCTCTGCCCTGGTGAGGGCAGAGCAAAGTACTGCAGTGTGCAGGTGCCAGAAAAGGTCAAAGAGCCCTGGCAACTGCGCAGTGCAGTACCTTCCTCTGCCCTCAGCATGGCAGATAAGTAGGAGCGCAATGCCAGGGAGCCGGTGTGGATGACACAGGGGCGCGTCTTCCACAAGAAGCAAGCAGGAGGGCAGCGATCATTAAAAGATGGGAGGTGCCACACCAAGACCAGTGACACCTATCGGACCGGATCGCCCCCCGAGTGAGTATATTAAAACTTATTTTTCTTATCTTTCGGATCGGGGACTTATCTAGAGCACTACAGAATACTGTATAAAAGCCCTGAAAGGTGATGGCCGCATCTTATATCAGCCAAAGCTGCTGACAGGTTCCCTTTAAGGTAACTGTGTTTAACATTGGTTTAATTTAAAGGAACATTATTACAACAATTGATGAATTAATCTAAAATGTGTTAACTTGTTAAATATTTTAGTGTCAGACAAAGCAAAAATTATCTCCTAGAAATTTCCAAAAACTATTTTGCTCATTCAGACAGAAAATCATAGAAGCAGTTAGTGCCCCATTTCCTTCACTGACTTTGCTAATTAAATTCAAACGTAAATCAAAATAAAGAACTCCTTAATATCATATTGATATTCTGAGCAATGCTCCTTAGACCGCGCTAATTATTCCTCCTCGGATATAAAGTCTCATGTCAAGCAGATAATGTGTCTATATTGCCACAGTTTATGCTTGTGTTGTTATTTGCATGTATACTACTTATTTCCCAAAAGTGCTATCAATTGAATTTGTGTTTCTGAAATGATGGCGTGAAACTTGGAAGATTAGCGAAAGAAAAGCGCGGCCGCCATCTAAAGGGATTGTTATTTTAGTGTAAAACACTCCAGAATTACATGTTTTCTCTTGATGTCTTTGGCTTTTAAAATGATCTTTCCAAACACTAGGAGATTTTTAAAAGCAATAACTTTGTATTATAGAACAAATAGAGGAGATTATCCCAATGCAGCTATCCTACTAATGCATCCCAATTTTCTGTATGTCTCCACCGAGCATTCTCCGTACCACAGGCAGAGAGAAACGCAATATGAAGATCGATACATTAAAAAGCACTGTTTATATTGATTGGTTAATGCACCATTAATCTTCCTGTGTAGTTTACAGAAAATTAGATTTCTGACTTGTTGTACACGTGGGTAAAACTTATTCTTCCTAGTCATTTCTCAATAAATGTATTTAGTTGTGGTATACTTAGTAAAACTAGTGCAATTTCTCTTTATAAAAAGGGTATAAATATTATAAATTGATTATTTAGCAAGCTGTCCATGGTAATGGTGCACATGAGTTATTCTGCACTCTGTAGTACAGGTAGTAGAGAGCATGATGCAAGGTGTGACATCACAGTACGTGATTTCATCATAGGGTTACACTTTCTAAACTGGGATTTCATTGGCTCACAGGTCATCAAAAGTGGTAGATATCATGTGACTTACCTCCATCCAGACAGTTTTAGTAGGCTTTGTAGACATTTCTATAGTTTCATATCCCGGTTCATAGGCGAATATTGAGATGAAGCATTTATTCAGTAAGAAGTAATTTTTACTGTGTTATTAGGGTGTATTCACACTGCACGATTATCAGGAATAAGCCTTCCTGAGAAATTTGATTTCCTGATAATGGTGCAGACTTGACGATGAGCATGTTGGGCGAAATGATCTTTTGGCTTGCTTAAAAAATGTGTCATTTTCTGCAGCATGTTGGCCTGTGTAAACAGAACATGTGCTGCCGAGAACAATGACAGGCAACGTGTTACTGATCATTTTGTACACATCATAGGTCAACTTGACTAAACCTTCTTTTAAGCGACCACGATCGACAAATATGTAGCCAATCGGTGATCAACTAATAACCCATGGAAAGAACCAGCACATTCATAAACTACAGCCCCACAGTGTAGTTGGCAGGCAGTGACTGTTAGGCCTCTTTCACACATCAGGTTTTCGCCGTCAGGCGCTATCCGGCGCTTTTGACAGAAACCGGATCCGGCGAAATGCAATGCCGGATCCGGTTTCCCCCCCATTGACTTGCATTTGCGCCGGATCGCGCCGGATGGCCATGCGTTTCATCTGGTTTTTGCCCGATCAGGCAATGTGTCGCGATCCGGCGTCTGGAAAAAACGGCTACTGTAACGTTTTTTGTCTCCGGCGAAAAAGCCGGACACGCCGGATCCGGCGCGTCCGGCTTTTTCACACAATGAAAGCCTATGAGCGCCGCAATGCACCTGATCCGGCGAAAGCCGGATCCGGTGGCCGGATCCGGTTTTTTTGGTCTGAGCATGCTCAGTAGCTCTGCCCACAAGACATATATAAAAGCAAGACAGTGGGACCCACAGCCACACCCAACATGCCACCCAAGAAAGCACCCAGCGCAGCAGGAGAAGGCAGGAGACCACTGCAGCACCATCAGCACCACCACCCCAAATGGAGCAGCAAATGGAACATGCTGAGGAGGGGAGGCCAGCAGCAGATGAGAGACGGTAATTATCAAATCCTCCAAACTAGGGCTATTGAATATCAAGATATTCATTGGCCCTTTGTTTCTCTTTATTCAACAGCCGCCCAATAGATGCAGCAGCAGCAGCAATGGCAGCAGCTGGAACACCACCCACAGGCATGGAGTGTGGCCACCAGGAAGACAGCACATCATCTTCTGGGAGCCCTCCCTCGCATCGTCAGCGTTTGACGGTAAGTTTTTATTTCCAAAATCCATCATCTCTGTAATATATGTCTATTCATTGCCTTTTATTTCAAAACAGGATTCACAAGATGAAGAGGAGCTCCCAGAAGAAGAAGGAAGGGGTGGACAGACACTTGGAGTGGGCTCACAATTGGTAAGTTTTTTGCATCAAACGCAGAAACACAACATCACACTACACACAACACATAGAAAACAATGTTCTGCAGACCACACACAGCAAACAAATGCCTACATCCAAAGACATAACATTTTTTGTTTTCTTCTCTAGTCTTCCCAATCTGGTGCTCGGCCAAGAGGTCCTCGCAGTGCCTCCCAGGGTCGTCGGCGACAGCAACGCGGCGGTCACCAGCGTGTAAGTATAAATATTTTTGCTTTGTTTTTTTGCACTTTTTATTTCATTTCTTTTGTGGAGGCTAATTATGTTATTTTTGTCTTTTTCTTTAACAGCCTTCACAGCGTGCTCCCGACTCTGACGGTGAGGATGGAGGACTCGATGTGGACCACCTCATCGATCTCGTCAGAGAAAGGGAGCCGCTCTGGAATATGGCTGACCGCCGCCACGCTGACCTTATCGTTACCCGACGACTCTGGGAGGAAATCTGTTCGCTCCTTGTGGGCCGCTGGGAGGACCTCGATGTTCGGGCCCAGATTAAAGAGCGTAAGTATATACAGTACCGGTTGCTTGATGTAAACCAGTGTTTCCCGAACTCCAGTCCTCGTGGTCCCCACGGATCATGTGTTCAGGATTTCTATTTACTATGGAAATCCTGAAAACATGACCCCTGGGGACCATGAGGACTGGAGTTTGGGAAACACTGATGTTGTATACTAACCACTCCTTTCTCGTTTCAGGGAACAGAATTGTGAATCGGTGGCGGTCTGTGAGGGATCGTTTCAAGAAGGAGTTCAATAAAGAGATGCGGGCCCCGAGTGGATCTGGAGGACGCAGGAGCAAGTACAAGTACGCACAAGCCCTGTCGTTCCTCCGGGAAACAATGGTCACTAGAAGGTAAATATTACACACCACATGTGAAAAAAAATGTTAGATGTAACTTTTTTTTTTCAGCCAGGGCCATACCATGTCAGTATTTTAATTGTTTTTTTTTCTCTTTATTCCACAGCACGGTGAGCAGCACTCGGGAGCCTGCACGATTGGACCCTTCTGAGGCGATCCCTGAGGAGACCGGCACCGAGGGACACTTCGACCGCCCCGGTACATCTGCACCTTCCCAGCCTTCCCACACATTCGACCCATCTGTCCCATCCACCAGCACAGGAGCATCGTGGCCGCCTACATTACATGAAGCTGCTGGTGAGGAGATCGCTTTCCTTTAACCCCACCCTTCTGCCCCTGCCACCTCTAGTACACCTGCGGGTACTGGGCGGCAGCGGCAGAGGGGTCAGGAAAAGAGTTATGCGCCAGAGTTCTTGCATCTGAATGCATCTTTCCAGAACTGTCTAAAAGTCTTGTCAGAGCAAATCTCCGCAGGCTTTCAGCAGATCAACTCCAGCATTCTGGAGGTGAAGACACTTCTGCAAACCATGCATTCAGAAGCAAGATCTTCGCCAAACCACACCTTTTTCAGGTCTGTTGTGGAGCGCATGGCAACACTATCTCCTACCCAGCAGATGCATGTAATGCATTCGTGCCACGGTGCTCTACAGCAGGTTACCTCCCAACCTCCACCTCCCACCACTGTAGTTCCTCCACCTGCACCCCCTCCAGCCACTTTCCATCCTCCCCCTCCTATTACATCTGCACCCCCTCCAGCCACTTTCCATCCTCCCCCTCCTATTACATCTGCACCCCCTCCAGCCACTTTCAATCCTCCCCCTCCTATTACATACCAGCAACCTCACCAGTACCAGCAACCTTCCCAGTACCAGCAACCTCCCCAGTACCAGACATCTCCCCACTTCCAGCAACCTGCCCCGTACCAAACTCCTTCCCCGTACCAAACTCCTTCCCCGTACCAAACTCCTTCCCCGTACCAAACTCCTTCCCCATACAACTTTCCATCAACATCATCTGCTCCTACAGTCCCTGCCCAACCCTCCACTCCACCGCCCACCACCTCTTCTGCCTCCCACATGTCCACCCATTCTGTAGCTTTTTCCACACCATCATCTCTAACTGTTCCTTCCCCACCACGATCCCAGTCCTCTCTCCACACTCCCATTGTCGAAGTGTCCCGCAGCCCCTCCAGCAGTATTTCCACCCCACACTACACCGAGTTATAATTTTTTTTTGTAATAAAAATGCCCATTTGGTTGGTTTCAAACCTTTATTAAAAAAGTTTTTTTAACTTTAAAAACAGTTTACACAAAAAAAAATATTTTAAATAAAAGTTAAATTATTGTTTACACTGGTTGTCTGTCATTTCTTTCTGCGGCGAAATATGTTTAAAAAGAGGTTAAATACAGGGTATTTAAAAGGTAAAAAGGTATTCAAAACCAGGTATATAACTGTGGGTAAATTTTAGCTTTTTGCCACAGTTGTGTTCCTGGTTGTGTTTGAAGCAAAGTATTTCACCTGAAAAGTTGTGTTTATTGTTGGTGATTTCCTAACAATGTACACAACTTTTGTTAAAAGGTGAAATACTTTGCATAAAACACAACCAGGTACACACCTGTGGCCTAAAGCTAAAAATAGTAGACCATGACAAGATAGCCAACTTTGGTTGGCAAAGGTATATACTGTTGGTCCAGAAGGTACACAAGTTTAGGGCACAAATCTCTCACACTCTGTCATCCTGCCAGTGTACTCTGCCTTGAGGTGACATAAAGTATAGTGCAAAATTGTCCCTCATTACTGAAACCGTCACAGAACTTCTAGTGGTAATATTTCCAATGACAACATCCATCTTCGCCAGTAACTTGCTCTTCTCTCCAACCTGCACTTTCTCCTCTACAACCTGTCAAAGAAGGGCTGTAGGAACATGCTATATATAGTTTTCCAGTAGCCAATCCCATTCGGAAGGCCACAAGGGTCAATTTTAAAAACCGGATCCGGCGTAATCCGTCGAAAAACGGATAGAAAAACGGATGAATCGGATGAGACGGATCCGGTTTTGTCTGTCAAGAACAAGACGGATCCGGCAGAAAACCGGATCCGGCACATCAGGTTTTACAAAACATTTGCCGGATCCGGCATTCCGGCACGACGCCGGATCGCGCCTGACGCCGAAAACATGATGTGTGAAAGTAGCCTTAGTGAAATGAGGCACAGAGATGTGATGGACTGCAAAAAGCAAAGAAATTTGTCTTAGAACGTGGGACAGCATAAAAAACTCACTCATTACTGGAGGTAAACTTTAGCTGCGGAACATAAAAATAAAAATAGCATTAGTGCTTCTAGTCTAAGATCCTGACTGTAGTCTAACTTCGCGCCGCCATTTTCACCTTATATTAGTGACACTCCAGTTCCACAGAGCCATCTTTTGACCACAACTTTTGAAGGCCAGAAGTCAGAAATAATGGTGTTAAAGGGAATCTGTCACCCCTTTTTTGAGATATCATATAATGATATCATTCAATTGTGTGTCACATAAGGATTCTCTTAGTACTTTTGCTTCCCCCTGACCCCGCACCTTTCATGCATAAATACCTTTTTTATATCGGTTCAGATGTATGTAAACTGCCACGGTCAGGTCCGATGGGCGGGGCTTATTTAACTGCTCCCCCCTCCCTGTCTTGCTCTACACAAGAAGAAATGCGTAGAGCAAGACAGGGAGGGGGGGGCAGGTGAATAAGCCCCACCCAGTGGACCGGACAGCGGCAGTTTACATACATCTGAACCGATATAAATAAGGTATTTATGCATGAAAGGTGCGGGGTCAGGGGGACACAAAAGTACTAAGAGAATCCTTATGAGACACACAATTGAATGATATCATTATATGATACCTCAAAAAAGGTGAAGACATAGCGATGCTCCAGCGAACGATACGACTCGATAAGGATCGCTGGTACATCGCTACATGGTCGCTAGTAAGCTGTCAAACAGGTGGATCTACTCAACGACACAGCAATGATGCGGCAATCCGTATAGCGATCTCGGCGGTCATTGGGACCTTGTCACACAGCAGCTATTCTGACGACTCATGCCTGCGTCCATGAGTTCTGCGTCGCCAACTAAATTGCTCATTGACGTCAAACACAGCGATGCATGTTGGCCAGCGGGACGCCAATGATCAAAAAATGGCTTAGGACATTCAAGCACGATCAGCGATATCCGGTCGCCGCTATGTGTCACACAAAGCGAGATCGCTGGCGAGGTCGCTGTTGCGTCACAAAATCGGTGACTTTTCAGCAATTTTGCTAACGATCTCGTTATATGAGACGGGGCCGTAAGTTTAGGGATCTTAGATTGGAAGCACCACTCCAGTGGTGCAATGAAAAAAAAAACACTCAAGTGATGCTTTAAATGAATATTATCAAAAAATGACCAAATTTAAATCATTCAATTTACTAACATTTAAATAAATCTAATTTTGTAATTTGGTGACAACAATGTTCCCTTTACTTGGTATTAACTGAAAGTCAGTATGACATCCCTGGTGTCATTGATGCAGAATAGTATTGGCAGCTGCTAATAATTATAGAACCACGTACAGCATCATAAAGGTCATATGTCTGACCTCACTTAAACTCTAGATAGGCTTCACATGCATTCCGCTATTAGCAATCTTCACTACCTGACACAGATTTGCTTTGCAACATCAATCACCTGATCTGTCATCTGTAAAATTCCTGATGAGGACCTTGATGTCAATAATTACTGTAGTGAGTCCCAGAATTGTTTCTTTCAAGGTAATCTGGCAGCAGGTTTTTGTTATTTAATTTTAGAGCAGCATATCATAGAGGTAGAGAGCCTGATTCCAGGATGTGTCACTAATTAGGCTGTGTGCTACAGTTTCAATACAATCAGTGTTTTATCAGCAGGAGATCACATTCCCTTGAGATAAAGCCTAACCGCGAAACGCGCATCAGGGGTGCCACGGCCTCCCAGGTACGGTATCTGCCTAGCAGCAGTAACCCTTTCCTCGCTCTCTCTGGCTTACTTTATGCTATACTCTCTGTGGGCAGCTTGCTTGCTCTTATGACTGCACTATGCATTACCTTTTAGCATGCTTGTTCACTGCACTATGCATATAGTTGAAATATATATATACTCCTGCCATTAAGGGTGTGTGCACACGCTGCGGATTCTGCTGCGGATCCGCAGCGGTTTTGGTCCTGCGGATCTGCAGCAGTTTCTGCTGCGGTGTACAGTACTACAATATCCTATGGGAAATGGAAACCACAGTGCAGACGGTGCGGAATTTTCCACGAGGATTTGCTGCAGTTTCTAATCCGCAGAAAGAATTGACATGTCAATTCTTTCTGCGGATTCCGCTGCGGTTTACCATCTCCTCCATTGTAGAGGTGATAAACCGCAGGGCAAAACTGGAGATAAACCGCAGGTTTTTTGACCTGCGGATTTACCTGCGGATTTTGCAAAATCCGCGCGGATCAATCCGCAGCAGAATCCGCAGCGTGTGCACACACCCTTAGAGATTAGGATTTTTGTTGCTGTATGCCATAACCTTCGTAGGTGGTTTGCATGCTTTCATATTTTGCATTATGTTTTTTTTAGCATGCTTGTTCACATTTTGCATCATGCATTTAATTAGTATATATGTATTACCGCCACTCAGTGATTAGGGCTTCTGCTGGCTTTTTCATGTAATGAGATTTTTGAATAGAATTTCCGTCTTTTTATCATAGATATATATTTATTTAGGAAATTTTTCTCTTGGAAGCTTTTATGCCTTAAGCTCCATTAATTATTCTGGGTTACTACTAATATATTATATACCTTGATAAACTGACCATAAGATTCGTACATATATATACTTTTCTTTGAACCTTCTTGTACCTGGTTCATAGGCCTTTTCCTTTTGCATTAATTGCTCCCATATGTATCACATTGTACTGCAATGCTTTTTAATTGGTTTATAATAAAACTTTATTGATTTTATGGCATATAGTTTCCACCCTCTTTTTTATATGAATTATGTATAATTGGGAATGCCGCTTCACTAGGTAATATATAATATTGTGATTACATTAGAGGACTAGGTGTCACGTGCCAGGCAGTCCAGCTAAGCTATGTAAACACGCCCTCTCCACTGATTGGCAGGTTGCTGACAATGTCCAGTGTGCAATAGAAGCTGCCAATCAGTGGTATGTGGGGGCATCATACAGAACTCAGCATTCTTACAATTGCTACATCTACTAAAATCTGAATCAAGCAATCCAATATGTGACTTATTGCTGGAATCAGGCTCTCTGCCCCTACTTCATGCTGGCTATAAACGAAAACCTGCCGACAGGTTCCCTGTAAGTGGGGGTGGGAATTTGGTGCAATATGAATTATGTATTATTAGCAAAACTTAGAAAAAGTGCAAAAGTAAAACAAACCTATCATCCCATCTAATAGCCTTGAAACTACATAGAGCATTTTTAATGCCACTGGCATAGCACCTTTCTAAACATTGTTTTGAAAATTGTGTGAAAGAAGAGGTACAAGCCAACTTCATAATGTTCAGATTTTTTCCAATGTTTAAAGATTATTTATGCTGCATCTTTAACATGGCATTACAGTCGACATTCTCTCTTGAGTCATTCTTGTTAAATCTTCTTTATCTGGCCCAGATCATTATGAAGACTTCTTTCCAGTAGGTATAGGTAGGTATTGGTGGGACAGAAAGGGCAGTTACCCCAGGCGCTTACTCACAGGGGCCCACCAGGAGTGATCACCACTCTAAACAGTGTGCCCACCGATACAGTTAAACACTGAAGTAGAGCTGGGAAACATGGTCTTCCTGCAGTACTGCTATCCATTCTGTAGGTTGCAGGTCCCTTTAGGTCTTTGGCCTACAGAACAGAAGGGGGCTGCACTGGAGAAGGTGGTGAGGAGTGGTGTGATGACATCATCACGCCAGGACTGACGACTACTGCATGCACCGGTGCGAGGACATCATTGTCCACCCCCTTCCTTAACAGAGTATAAGAATTTTTTTAATTTTAATAGCACTTGTGGGCCTCATCTACTGTGGACCATCATACCGTGTGGGGGCCTACTGGGATCCATAATTTATTATTGGCAGGGCTACTGGTGGCAAAAATTCAGAGTAGGTGGGGCTGCTGATGGCCATAATTCAGTGTGAGTAGGACTACAAGGTGCCATCATACAGTGTGGGGGACAAGTGGAGGCCATCATGTAATATTGGCGCTACTGAGGGCCATCATACATTGTGTGGGAACGCTACTAGGGGGGCATGATGTTATATATGGGGGGATGTGTCCCATCATGTTGTGTATGGTGGAGCTGTGGGGACATCACACTATGTAAATGGGAACTATAGATAGGGGGACTCAGAGGACATTACTAAATGTTAAGTAGGAACTTATTGTCATAGGTTTACTTGGGGTATTGTGAATGTCAAATTGGCACACTTGAGTCATTATTACTTTTTAGGGGACAAAATGTGGACACTGTTTTTGAGGGCATTTCTACATGACACTAATATATTCTAGGGCACAATTTTATAATTTAGAGGGCAGAAAGGTGGTAGTTTGCCTTGTAAGGGGCACAGTGGTGGTCATTATTATGTGGAGCAGTACGAGGAACAGAAATATGGACAAAAACGGCATCAGCTCAGCATTGGGGTGATAGCAGGATGAGGAGTTTGTGCGGGTTGGGAATATATAGGGATGATGCTGAAAATATGCATCCAATATGTCTTTATTATAAACTGCAGATGAAGTGTGGCTGATAGAAGCTATGGTGGTCTGGGCCAGGTGGAAAAGACAGGAAAATTGAACAAGTCCATCAGGAAGAACATCAGCCGTAACTCACTGTCACAACAGTACTATGTGACTCAACTGGTCTGTAATCTCTTATATGTTCTGCAGGACTGGTATCTACCACTATATGGTACCTATGTGGCAGTAATATTGGTGTTAAACTTTGTATTGAGATTTTCAGTAGCAGCATTATCATCTGTTCCTCTATACCTTCAGTTAGGGTGCACCACCGAAAGTGTAAAAATGGGACCCACTCAGATTTTTCGCACACCCTAAACTGAACCTCTAGCTACTCCTCTGGTTTGTTCAGTTCTTTGGTCCCGCAGTTTGTTGTCCAGACATCTTTGGCTCCTTCCTTTGAGTGCATCCTCCCACCTCTTCCTCACCATCTACCTGCACCATTCCCAGTATCTCTTATAAACAGGGAGGAAATGGTTGAGGAGGTAAAAGTGGCTGGGACCCTAGGAGGTAGCGACCATGGTATTTTATAATTTTGGATAACTAGAGGAGGAAGACCTGTGAAGACTCAGACATTAAGGTTAGATTTCAGAAAGGCAGATTTTAAGGGACATAGAAAGAGAATTGGAGGGATCCAATGGCTGGATATCCTTAAAGACAAGAAGGATGGGAAATCTTGAAAAATGAAATTCTCAAAGCACAATTGTTAACAATTCCGAAAAGAGACAAGAATAGGAAGCATTTAAGGAAACCAGGATGGATGAACACAGAACTTAAGCACATGCTAAAAAGGAAGAAAGAAATGTTTATAAAATGGAAGGAGGGAGGCATATCTAAAGAAGAATATAATGTTGTCTGCAGAACCTGCAGAGCACAAATCAGATTATCTAAAGCTGACAATGAATTGAGGCTTGCAAGAGACGTCAAAAGCAATAATAAAGGATTTTGGGGATATGTCAAAAGTAAAAGAAAAGTCAAAGATGCTAAAGGATTTTTACAGGATGAAAATGATGAAATGGTAAGACAGGATGTTGAGAAGGCCGAACTTTTAAATTCATATTTTGCATCTGTTTTCTCTCAAAAAGGAAATGTAACATCAACTGTTCTTCACTGTCCTATTAAGGGAATAGAAGAATCCAGGATATCTATAAACAGAAAGATAGTGAGGAAACACTTAGCTAACCTAAATGAATTCAAGTCTCCAGGTCCAGATGAATTACACCCAAGAGTACTGAAGGAGATAGCAGAAGAAATTTTTGAACCCCTCTCCATAATCTCTGAAAATTCTTGGAGAACAGGAGAAGTCCCAGAAGACTGGAAAAGAGCAAATGTTGTTCCTATCTTCAAAAAGGGGAAGAAGGTGGACCCAGGCAACTATAGACCGGTGAGTCTGACTTCTATACCAGGAAAGATCTTTGAACAAATTATTAACCCCTTAGCGACAGAGCCATTTTGCAGGTTAATGACCAGGCCAATTTTTACAATTCTGACCACTTTCAATTTATGAGGTTATAACTCTGGAATGCTTTAAATGGATCCTGCTGATTCTGAGATTGTTTTTTCATGACATATTGTACTTCATGTTAGTGGTAAAATTTCTTCGATAAGTCTTGTGTTTATTTATGAAAAAAATGGAAATATGGCGAAAATTTTGAAAATTTTGCAATTTTTAAACTTTAAATTTTTATGCCCTTAAATCAGAGAGATGTGTCACACAAATTTCTTAATAAATAACATTTCCCACATGTCTACTTTACATCAGCACAATTTTGGAAGCAAATTTTTTTTTCGTTAGGAAGTTATAAGGGTTAAAAGTTGACCAGCGATTTCTCATTTTTACAACAAAATTTACAAAACCATTTTTTTTAAGGGACCACATCATATTTAAAGTCATTTTGAGGGGTGTACATGACAGAAAATACCCAAAAGTGGAATGTTTCTAAAAACTAGACCCCTCAAGGTGCTCAAAACCACATTCAAGAAGTTTATTAACACTTTACGTGCGTCACAGGAACTGAAGCAATTGTTTTTTTTACAAACATTTTACTTCAGAATCAAATTTTTTATTTTCACAAGTGTAAAAAGAGAAAATTAACCACAAAATTTGCTGTGCAATTTCTCCTGAATACGCCGATATGTGGGGGTAAACCACTTTTTCAGCACACGGCAGAGCTCTCAAGGGATGGAGCGCCGTTTGACTTTTTCAATGCAGAATTGGCTGGATTGAGATCGGATGCCATGTTGCGTTCGGAGAGCCCTTAATCTGCCTAAGCAGTGGAAACCTCCAACAAGTGACCCCATTTTGGAGACTAGACCCCTTAAGGAACTTATCTCGATGTGTGGTGAGCACTTTGAACCTTCAAGTGCTTCACAGAAGTTTATAACGTAGAGCCGTGAAAATAAAAAAAAATTTTCCACAAAAATGATCTTTTCGCCCCAAAATTTTTATTTTTACAAGGGTAACAGGAGAAATCATACCCCCACAGTTGTTGTGCGATTTGTCCTGAGTACATTGATACCCCATATGTGGGGGGAACCACTGTTTGGGCACATGGGAGAGCTTGGAAGGGAAGGAGTGCCATTTTGGAATGCAGACTTTGATGGAATGGTCTGCAGGCATCATGTTGCGTTTGCAGAGCCCCTGATGGCCCTAAACAGTGGAAACCCCCAACAAGTGACCCCATTTTGGAAACTAGACCCATTGTATGTAGATGTGTGGTGAGCACTTTGAACCTTCAAGTGCTTCACAGAAGTTTATAACGTAGAGCCGTGAAAATAAAAAATCCATTTTTTTCCACAAAAATGATCTTTTCGCCCCCAAATTTTTATTTCTACAAGGGTAACAGGAGAAATCATATCCCCAAAGTTGTTGTGCGATTTGTCCTGATTATGCTGATACCCCATATGTGGGGGGAACCACTGTTTAGGCGCATGGGAGAGCTTGGAAGGGAAGGAGTGCCATTTTGGAATGTAGACTTTGATGGAATGGTCTGCGGGCGTCATGTTGCGTTTGCAGAGCCCCTGATGGGCCTAAACAGTGGAAACCCCCCACTAGTGACCCCATTTTGGAAATTAGACCCCCCAATGAGCTTATCTAGATGTGTGGTGAGCACTTTGAACCCCCAAGCTCTTCACAGAAGGTTACAAATGCAGTACCTGGATAAGAATGAAGTGATTAAACAGAGTCAGCATGGGTTTGTAGCTAATAAGTCACGTCAGACTAACTTAATTTCCTTCTATGACGGAATCACTGATTGGGTGGATCAGGGAAATGCTGTAGATATAGTATATCTTGACTTCAGCAAAGCATTTGGCAAAGTATCTCACACAATCCTTATTGAAAAAATGAGTAGGTATGGAATGGACAAGGCAACTGTTAGGTGGATAACTGGCTTAGTGATTGGACCCAAAGAGTGGTCGTAAATGGCTGCACATCCAGTTGGAAGAATGTCTCAAGTGAGGTACCACAGGGCTCTGTCCTGGGCCCTGTATTGTTCAACATCTTTATCAATGATTTAGATGAAGGAATTGAGGGTAAACTGATTAAATTTGCTGATGACACAAAGCTAGGAGGGATAGCTAATACTAGAGACGAGAGAGAGGATTCAAAAAGATATAAATAAACTGGAGCAGTGGGCAGCAACTAACAGAATGGTTTTTAACAGGGAAAAATGCAAAGTACTACATCTGGGCAATAAAAATGAAAAAAGCATATACAAAATGGGAAGAATAGGGCTAAGCAACAGAACATGTGAAAAAGACTTGGGTATACTAATAGATCACAGACTGAATATGAGTCAACAAAGTGATGCAGCAGCAAAAATGGCAACTGCAACTCTAGGATGTATTAACAGAAGCATACAGTCTAGATCACGTGAAGTCATTATTTTCCTCTACTCCTCTTTGGACAGACCTCATCTGGAATACTGTGTACAGTTTTTTGCACCACATTTTAAAAAAGACATCAACAAACTGGAGCAAGTTCACAAAAGAGCGACCAGAATGGTGACCGGTCTGCAAACCCTGTCTTATAAGGAAAGGTTGCATGATTTGGGAATGTTTAGCTTGCAAAAGAGAAGACTGAGAGGAGACTTAATAGCTGTCTACAAATATCTCAAGGGCTGTCACATTGTAGAAGGATCATCTTTATTCTCATTTGCACAAGGAAAGACTAGAAGCAATGGGATGAAACTGAATGGGAGGAGACACAGATTAGATATTAGAAAAAACTTTTTGACAGTTAGAGTGATCAATGAGTGGAACAGGCTGCCACGAGAAGTGGTGAGTTCTCCTTCAATGGAAGTCTTCTGTCATGCTCGCCATGTCTGTTATTTCCGCCATGTCTGTTGTGCCTCATGATCCTTGAGCGATGTGCATGTGCATATCTTGTCTGCTGTCCTGCATGTTCACTAGAGCAGTGTGCACACTCACCTCATGTCTGAGCTGCAGGATGCCTGCATTTCTGCTCTGCCTTCTGTGATCTTCTCGTCATGTCTAGGATTCCTGATCATGTGTTCTTGCCTGGATCCTGCACTGTCTGGTTCTGCAATCATCTCGTCATGTCTGAAACGCTGATCATGTGACCTTTCCTAGGATCCTGCACTGTCTGGTTCGGCAATCATCTCGTCATGTCTAG
Source organism: Dendrobates tinctorius (assembly GCF_039654945.1). NCBI lineage: Eukaryota > Metazoa > Chordata > Amphibia > Anura > Dendrobatidae > Dendrobates > Dendrobates tinctorius. Next base: position 8,422,869 of record NW_027361876.1, read on the forward strand.
AACTCTGATCATGTGACCTGTCTAGGTTTCAGCACTGGATCTGCAGTCGTCTCGTCATGTCTGGAACTCTGATCATGTGACTGTGCTCTGTTATCCTGTGGATCTGAACCCGGAAGTGCTCCCCTGGTCCTGACCTGGAAGAGGAGGTGCTATGCCCTATATCAGGCCGCCCCTTCCTATGCTCAGGGCCTGAGTATTGTGTTGTGTCTCTGCATGGCTGCTTGGTCTGTGGAGCGCTCCCTCTATTCTGTGCCCTTGCACTCTGCTCTGTTGTGTATCTCTGCACACGCTCCGTGCTCGTACTCCATCTCTTGTCCCGTGCCTTGTCTTATGTTTGTCCGTTGTGCCATGTTCGTCCTTGTCCTGCTTGGACTTGTAGTCCTTCTGTTATTCTCTGCCTTGCCTGTTTTCGCTATGCCTTATTCTGTATCTTGCCTTCGCTATACTCTGCCTTGTTCCTCCCTATGGTCTCAGTCTTTGCTTGCTCTGCCTCGCTCTCTCCTATGGTGCTCTGTAGTGCTCCCTGGCACACGCACCATTCCTCCTCTCTTTCCTTTTGTTCTCCTTTCCATGTCTAGTCCAAAGGCCCTGCCTTGGTCCGGCTCTGGGCTTCGCCTACGCTCCGCTGCTAGACTCTTTCCTATTATGGCCTCTTGCACGTTTCTAGGCTAGTCCCAAGGTTCTCCCTTGGCCCGGCTCTGGGCTTCGGCCTACGCTCCGCTGCTAGCTCTGTTCTTGCTCTGTTCTTGCTTCATGTTTCTGCCTATGCTTCCGCTCCTGGTTCCGTACTCTGCCTAAGTTCTGCCTGGTTTCTTGTCTTCCCTTTCTGCTTCGTATGCTCTCTGCATGCGCCTGGCCTTCCTAGCCTTCTGTTTGTGCCTCAGCCGTGCCCGCCCTAGCCATGCCCGCCTGCTTGTGCCTCAGCCGTGCTCGTCGGTCAGTGACAGCTGTGTCGCCTGCCATGCCTCAGTCGGGTTTGCTGGAGTCTTGCCCGTCTGTCAGTGCCGCAGCCCGATCAGCTAGCCAGTGCCCCAGCTGTGCCCTCTGTGCTCCCTTGCACTTCACGCTGTTTCCGCACTGTGCTCTGCGTGCTCTCTAAAGCACGTGCAGGCCCTCGCCTGCCCATGGCATACCTCCCCGTGCTTCTGTAAAAGTACACGCAGGCTTTGCCATGTCCCCTGTCGTGCCCTCTTGCACGCACAGGCCCTAACCCTGTCCAGGAACCCTAACACTGACGTGCCTCTCTGCACGCGCAGGCCTGTGTTGCCTGGACCCTGGCGTGCTCCTATGCACGCTCAGGACTCTGTCTTGTACCTCGTGCCTTGGCGTGTCTCTACACACGCACTCAGTCTCATACCTTGTGCCTTGGCGTGTGTCTTCACACGCACTCTGTCTCGTACCTTGTGCCTTGGCGTGTCTCCACACACGCACCCTGTCTTGTTTTCTGAACCCTGGCGTGTCCCCTACACACGCACCTAGTCTTGAACCCTGGCGTGTCCCCTACACACACACCTAGTCTTGAACCCTGGCGTGTCCCCTACACATGCACCTAGCCTCGGACCTCGGCGTGTTCCCTAACACGCACCATGCCTGGATATCTGTCGTGCCTCCTTGCCTGAAACCTGGCTTGCCTGCCGGATGCCCGGAACCTGCCGATCGCTGCCAGAGATCATGAGCTGGATGACTGCGGCCTGACGTCCGGAGCTGTCCGCAGCCTGATGCCTTGATGATGTCGATCGTTGCCAGCAGTCCGGAGTCCGATGTCATCGTGCCGTTACCTGTACCTAGGCGTGCCACCTGGCACGCACCATGCTATGGACCTTGGCGTGCCCACGCACGCACCTTTCCGTGTTCGCTTTCTCACGTTTTTACACTGTATGTGATCCTGAGTTATCCTAATGAAGATACCTTGCACCTATGTCTTGTCTTGTCTTGCTTCCTGCTCGTCATTGTAGCCAGACACTTGCACTTAGTGTCCCCCTGAGACGGCCGTCTGGTTCCAGCAGTCGTGGTGGCTCACCCCCTTGGTCTTGCCCCTGACACTCCCTGTATAGGGGGTGGATTCTCACAAGGTAAGCTCGCCCCTGGTGGGTGGGTGCCATGACCCAGAGGGTCCACTCAAAAAATGGGCTCAGCAGGAGCTGAGTCCGTCACATCTTCAAACAGAGGCTGGACAGACATCTGTCTGGGATGATTTAACAAATCCTGCTTTGAGCAGGGGGTTGGACCAGATGGCCCAGGAGGTCCCTTCCAACTCTATGATTCTATGATTGTATGATTCTATGATTGTGTAATAGTGCCCTCCAATAGCAACAATATCCTACTTTTGCATCCCACACAGTGCAGTTATCCACAATTTTCAACCCCACAATGTTTAAATATTTTCCTTTGTGTACCCACACAATGCTGATGTGCCCACATGATCAAATAATGATTTGTTTCCCTCTCTTTGCCTAAAGACATTGTTGATGCTGTATCCCCAAACATAGTTGCTGTCTCTTCTTTTAGCTCCCTTAGTGTTTGTTATTCTCCTATTCTAGTGCCTTCTTTGTGGGTTGTCTCAGGGATAATGTCCTCCTATGTGTGTCATTAAAAGTACTGATGCCCCATTATATACACATTTTATTTATTTCCGCCTTTGTGCTCCACTCAGTGCCTCCACTTAGCTGATGTCACTTTTTGTGTCCCCAAACAGGGCTGATGTCCCTCTTTGTGCTCCATACAGCACAGTGTTTGTCTACCTTTGTATCTTCATTCCAGCTCACTAATGGTGCTAAACTGTGCTAATAACCCTAACCCCATTCCCACATTGAGCACGTAAGTCTTTTCTTGCCTGCACCTTTATCAGCCTGATGCAGGTGATGTAATGTAGTGATATCATCACACTTTCTGCACTGGGTCTCTGACATTCAGAATATAGCCCCAGTGTCATATAATCTGTAGGACTAAAACAGCCCCATTCATTAATACCAGTGATGCTCACAACAATCTTGATGAGGAACCATGTTGGAGTAACACACTTCTGATTCATGAAGAGGTGCATGCCTTTTAATGAATCTCTAGAGTTGACAAGTGGCGTACGCCATGCGCCTCACTACAAATCTTAGTCTAGTCAGGGACTGAAGTAACATTTCTGGCATGAAGAGCGCCACAACTCATAATTAATGAAACGAACTGTGGCATCATACCATAGCGCGTCCCTGTCCCATCCCAGTTCCACCAGTGTGGGCAGAGCTGGAAGACTGTCATGAAAATTCCAAAAGTCACTATTTTTTTCACAGCTTAAAAATTTTGCAACTTTCCATAGCAATTTACATAATTGCTTTGAAAAATCAGAGCCCTAATGTGTAAAGTAAAAGCAAGAAGTGGCTTTGCTGTAGTTTTCTACTGTATCCATATCCACATGAAGTGTCTATAGTTTACAGTGGCACTTGCCTAGCAGGGTCCTGACTTGCAGGCTAAAAACTTCAGACATGTACCCCGGACACACAGTGCAAGAGGCAGCCGTGCTGAATGGATCCTCTTGTTGATGAACAGTATAGTAAATCCTGAAAAATGTAAAGCAGCAATACAAGAACATGTGTGTATTTTGTGACTCATAACTCCATATAAATGTACTTATGTAATATATGCATGTAAGAATAGCTTTAGCATTAGATAATCAATGCTCAACAATATAAGCAATTATGACACTATTCACAGTCAGAATGGAGTTGTGTTGTTGCAAATCCAAATGCTGACAATTCTAGAAACCCTCCTAGCCCTTTTGTGCTATGGCAACAAGATATAAAACATGGAAGTTTAGATGTAAAATTATTTTTAATTCTATTGCCATGAAAAAAGGATTCTCTAATATTATATGACTACTAGGAATGAGCAGACCCTGGATGTTCCATTACTAACACGTGGACTTGATGTCAGCGGACATTACGCAGCTGATATCAAGCCCACAATCCCATTACTCCAACTGCCACTGCACCTGGGTAATCGGGAATAGTGGAAGCTAAGCACCAGAATTGGTGCATCTAATGAATGCACCATTTCTGGGGCGGTTGAGGGCTGTTCTTTTTTGGCTGGTAGGGGCCAATATCCATGGCCCATTCCAGCCTATAAATATCAGCATCCAGATGTCTGCTTTACCTTAGCTAGTTTTTAAAAATGAGGGGGCCACATCAGTTTTTATGATCCCCCACTTTTAATAACCAGCAAAGGCAAAGCGGGCAGCTGTGGGATGATATTATTAGGTTGGGAAGGTCCATGGAAATTGGCTTCTTCCTAGAATAATAAGACCAGCTCACAGCTCTCTGCTTTTCCTTGGCTGGTTATAAAAATAGGGGAGACCCCATGTAGCTTTTTTCATTTATTCATTAACAAGTACCATAAAATACACATGCAAGTAACCTTAGCTCACAGCCTCCAGGTGTTCCAGCAGCTGGAAACTCGAGTAACTTTAAAGTCTCTCTTAAGGTTTCTGGGCCTCATAGCTGCTGGGACATCTGGCAGCTCTGAACTCTGGTAACCTTTAAGGTTACTTGAGTTCACAGTCACTGGGCCTCGTAGTAGCTGAAGTGCCAGTCTAATGAGTGCCAAAGTGCCGAGAGTCAGACTTGCGGTTGCTAAGCACTGCTTTTTTTTCATTTATTTATTTTTTTTGCTTATTTATTTATTTTTTAGCAATGAATGAATAAATTTAAAAAAAATGGCGTGCGGGTCCGCCCTATTTTTAATACACAGCTAAGAAATTTCTCATGCTGCAAGTGGTAAGGTTACCGCATTTCATCGGCTATAAACTGCGATAACCTGACTAACATCTACATTCGTCACAGCAGCGGGATTCATATACTACTTTCAGTGTGTGTCGGATGCCGTGGTGAGTAGTTACATTACTGATGTCACCACTCACTACAGCATCAGGATGTAGCAGAGTTGGGAATCGTTGTAGCACATGGGATAGATTTACCTGATCCGTTTGGATTATTAGATTTTTTTAAAGGTAGTAAATGGGTAAAAGAGGGTCAAGGTCAAAGAGTGCTTTGTACAAATAAAGGATTTTTCTCTGTGTGTGATTATTACTTTTGACTATGGGGTTAGTAATGGGGGTGTCTTATAGATGCCTCTCCATTACTAACCCATGGGCTTGATGTCAGCAAACATAAAACAGCTGACATCAACCCCAAAACCATTACCCTGCTTGCCAACGAACCAGGACAAACTAGAAGAGCCAAGGCTAAATGCCAGAATTGACACATCTAATGGGGCAGCTGAGGTTTGGTGTTATTAGTCTGGGAGGCATCCAATATGAATGGCCTCTTCCCAGCCTGTTAGTGTCAGCCCGCAGCTGTCAGTTAAGCCTTTGCTGGTTATTAAACATAGAGGGACCCTTGTTTTTTTTTTTTTGTGGTCCACCATTTTAATAACCAGCAAATGCAGATAGTTGCGGGCAGATATTAATAGCCTGTGAAGCTTCATGGATATTGGCCCTTCTCACTCTAAAAATACCAGCTCACAGCTGTCTGTTTCCCTTTTAAAAATGAGGGGGACCGCAAGTCGCTTTTTAAAAAAAAAATTATTTATTTTCGCTGTCATGTGCTGTGCTGGCTAATGAAAGCCATGCTATTACTTGACATGGCTGTGATGGAGCTGGAAGTGCCTACAGCCTAAAAGATTGTTGATTGGCTGCTCTGCAGCCTTTCAACAAGCTTTATTAGACTTTTGGATCCGAGCAGAAAACTGGACATACAGTAAGAAGTCAATGTTCAGGGTCCGGTACTGAATGCTAGGTGTTCAGAAAGAACCCCGAACTTTCCAGTTCGAGTTCACTTATCCCTTATGACCATAAAAATTCTGTAAATATACAATATCTGGTTATCAGTAATCAGCTTCTTCATAGGCCCACACTTTGGTGATTCACTGTAAACCAAGCGAGTAAATTCAGCACTAACACCAATACAAGTTGCCCATGAGCTGTCAGTAAAGGAAAGGTGGTTTTCATTGAAACCATTGAAGTTGGTTTTATATCAGCCATTTACCTTATTTTTATATGGATTCTATAGTTGTGTATTATCATCTGCATTTCTCAGAAAAAGAATACACTTACTGTAATTATATAATTCAGTGAAAAGTTGTGCTCGAACACACAACAAAAGAAACCTCAGCTTGATGAAAATAAGCAAATCTTTTCGAGTGAGCAGAAACAGAACAGGATGTTGCTGGTACAGTGCCAGGATATAATATTTACTTGTTATTCTGAGATAACAATAGGATTACTCTGAAGCAAGAATCTAGAAGATCACTGCACCAGAACGTACCTACAAACTACAATACGCTATTATATTATTGTACGATTTTCAGAACATCTTGATTTCATATCCTTGGAAATATCAGAAACATTTGAAAAAACGTCCATCAATATTTTGCACTTGGGTAAATTACTCAAAAACATGCAGTACCATTCTTCTCAATATTTAATGTTGTAAAATCACACCATAATACCATAATATGATAATACAAGTTAATCTGAATAACTTGCAGAAAAAGGAGATTTAAGAGGGAATTTATTTCTGTGCTGTACTGAAGCATTTCTGGACGTAAACAAGAATATCCGTGAGCAATGTCTTCATGTTTCTGAACACAGAATGAAAAAGGCCTTCTGTAACATTTCAATACAATCAGGCTGCCCATATACATGATTTTAACCATTTATTGCTTTTGCAGGATCGGGTGAGATAAGCTATTCCATTTTACCTATTAAAATAAACATGCACATTTATTGTAGGGCCCAGTGGTATAGCTGTTGGCCAACAAGCTGTTTTTATGTGCTTGTCCACATTGGTAACTATGCATACAAAAAAAAGAGGTTTATGTAGATATGTGGCCTATGCTTAAAGGGGTTTACAACAAACAAAGTACATTTTAATTAATAGATCTTGGAATAAGAATAAGTTCCACAATTGGATGTGGTAAAAAATGTTCCTGTGCTGAGATAATCTTTTAAATGTGCCCCTGCTGTGTACTGTGTAATGGCCGTGTCTGACAGTACAGGAACATGGTCTGATCATACTACAGCTCCTGGGCAGGGGAGGAAGCAAAAAAGAGTATACAGACAGGACAGCACGGGGATCATAGCTGCTGCTTTATGTGAGGTAAAACATTTCTCTGCCTGTTTTTAAGCAAAGTTTTACAATCAGATGCAATCCCATAATGTAACTTCTGCATAATGTAATATCTGTATACTCTCTTTTGCTTCCTCACCTGTCCAGGAGATGTGGCATTTTCAGACCATGTTCCAGCACGTTGGAAGACCATGTTCCAGCATGGTGAAAGAGGATTCCAGTGGCAACCTGTGAAGCTGTGAAGCTCTAGTGAACTCCATGCCCAAGAGAGTTAAGGTAGTGCTTGAGCACAAAATATTGACACTTTGGGTATAATTTGGCCATTTTCATTTAGGGGTGTACTCACTTTTGTTCCCAGGGGTTTAGACATTAATGGCTATGTATTGAGTTTTTTAGCGGGCACACCAAATATACAATGTTATACAAGACATACACTGACTACTTTATCAAAGTGTCATATCTTCTGTGTTGTCCCGTGAAAATATATAAGAAAATATTTACAAAAATGCTTAAGGTGTACTCACTTTTGTGATATACTGTATGTGACTTTATGAGATTCATTGAAATTATAAGTTTAGGTCTTTGATGTACTTATGGTAATTTGGACTTGCCATGGTTTTATCATTTATCACTGTAACAAGCACTGATAACTGTTTAGACTGAGCAAATAAGTCATTTAATACATGGTTATAGTTTTCTTTCCTTTACTTTTTATTTTTGTATGTAAAGATCTGTTATGCCCCAAATCATCTGATGATTATTGCAAGACCGAAAATGTTCACAGAAACTCTGATGTGTCTTTTCTAAACAAAGACTATAAATTTACCAAACGGAGTGTGCAAGGAAGTGGATTTTAATCCAAAACTCAACAAGATACAGCAAGCTCTTTCATTCAAGTAGATGCAAGTACACAAGCCACCAGGCCTGTTGAGCTGTGATTTATTCCCCCATGGCAGTAGCAGATGTCCTAGATTGATACAATACGTTAACAATGAATTTTAGGATGTAAATGATCTGAGTTGAAAAATAGACGAGTTTCCTTGTTTTATAATGTAATTCATTGTTAGCTATGTCACAGGAAACTCAAACACAATGCAGGCATCAGGAATTTTCACATGACCAATTTAAAAAAAAAGATTCCAGGATATTATTCACAATCATGGATTTTGGTAATAGTTCTAAAAAAAACTAACAAAATTAATTACACATGAATTAGTTTTCACACTCACTGTAGATAATGTGTTCATCACACCAGTTTTCATATTTTTTAAATAATATTTTGTATTTATGTAGACTGGCTATGTTTTGACAAACCCAATTTCAAGTCTGCTAAAAACATGTGGGAAAGTGTTATTGTCTGATGAGACCAAGGTTCAACTTTTTAGCCATAATTCCAAAGGTAAGTTTGGTGCAAAGCTAACACTTGCCATCACCAAAGAACACCATACCCACAGTGAAGCATAGTGCAGGCAGCCTTATGCTTTGGAGATATTTTTGCCAGCTTGGACTAGGGTTTTTTCAAGGGAATTATGAACAGTTACAAATATCAATTTTGCAACCAAACTTTCAGGACTCTGCTAAAAGCTGAAAATTAAAAAGATTTTTTTATTTTCCAGTATGGCAACAACCATAAGCATACCTCTAAGTCAACAAAAGAAAGGCTTCACTTGAATAAGATCAAAGTTATAAATATTATTAAAAATATTTATGCAATCCCATTATTTTAGTTCTTTATTTTCTTTTTCCACTCAAAAAGATTTTAGTTTGTTTTTCTATTGAATTACACGAATTATGGGTGAAATCAACGATGGAAAAAAAATCTGAAATTCTTTTTTACATGACAAAAAAATGGTGTTTTAAAATATGTATGTAGACTTATATCCACTGTAGGCACATGGTTATAATTTTATCCAGAGGACTAGCTCCTTATATTGGTAATGTGAATTTAAATAATGCTGCATGAGCCAATCACCAGGTTGTATTTGAGCAAAATTGAGCGACTCTGCCATACATGCTGTAGCTGAAATCCCACTATCACCTGCTGCTGCTCGCGAGGAGGTTAGCAGGAAGGCAGAAGTGATGCTGCAGTGCAGACAGACAAGCAGCAGCAGCTGTGCGAGAACGCTGAAAGTGCACACAGACAGCCCACACTTTCTGCAGCAGCTCTGACATGTCAGAGGAACTTTTAAGGGAGTTCTGCACCACCAGTTTCTGCACATGCTCAAGGCAAAGCACTAGGCAAGGTGTCAAATCGGTTAGGCCTAGGGTTACTATGAGATTTCGCCAATTGTTGCAACCCACAAGGCAGGGCTTGAGCTTCAGCACCACCAACCACTCATCAGTCTGTTGTTTGATCCCCGTCCACAGCTCCTGCATGGTGTGAAATTTTTTCCACAAACAGAAAAGTTTCAGAACAGCCTGCTATCGTTTCACACTGGCTGTGCTGAAGTTGGTGCAGGTGTTACGCTGACTGGATGAGGAGACGGTGGAGGAAGTAGAGTAGGAAGAGGAGGCAGCATGGATAGAGAAATATAAAAAAAATACATCACTCCTCGGTGGTGGTAGGACTCTTTGCACCCTTAAAAAGTGCAGACTGTTATATGGCCTGAATACACAGAGAGAGTGTCCAGCAGATTATTACACTGTCTGTGTGCAGTGTACACCCACAGAGCAAAGTGCCCTCCCAAAATTAAATAAAAAAACACAAAATTTAAAAACAGTGTTGGCTACCACCTTTTACTCCGCCTCTTCCAACCTACACTGCCATGTCCACGTCCTCCTCAACCTTCTTCTCCACTTGGGCCTCCGCTCCTGGTTCAAAATTATGTTTTAATATTTTATTCTGTTATTTTAAGTCATTTTGCTATCCACATTTGTTTGCAGGGCAATTATCCTGCTTTTACCCCCATTTTGTTTCTTTCTGCCACCCACTAGTCCTTATACTATGACCACTTTACAGCTATTTTACAGCACCAAACTTCGGGTCCCTATTGACTTCTATTGAATTCGGGGTCAAATTAGGGTCAATTTCGGATGCCCAAACTGAAATTTAAACTACAGTTCATCCGAATTCGACAAACCCAAACATCCACGGATTCGAACATCCCTAGTCAGGTTGAGTATCGACTAGGCATTATGGTTGGGAATATTAGCTTTCAAGGCACATTTAAAACTTGGAATGTTAGGAGCAGGTATAATAGTCCAGTGTACAAAATAGGTGCAGAACAAGATAAGTCCTGTAAAATAGTGTAAAAAGCTGGAAGATGATTAAAGGGAATCTGTCACCCTTTTTTTGCCCTATCAGCTGCCGGCATTGACATCAGAGGCTTATCTACAGCATTCTGGAATGCTGTAGATAAGCCCCTGATATAACCTGAAAGATAAGAAAAACACGTTAGATTATACTCACCCGGAGGGGGCGGTCCGGTCCGATGAGTGTCGCGGTCCGGTCCGGCTCCTCCCATCTTCATATGATGCAGTCCTCTTCTTCTCTTCCTGTAGTAGCTCCGGTGCAGGCGCACTGCTGCTCTGCCCTGTTGAGGGCAAAATTAATTACGCTTGTGCGCAGGTGTCGGGAGAGGTCTGGCGCCTGCGCCCTGCAGTATTCTGAAATTTAAACTACAGTTCATCCGAATTCGACAAACCCGAACATAAGCCCCTGATGTCAATGCCGGCAGCTGACAGAGGAAAAAAAAGGTGACAGATTCCCTTTAAGCAAATAACAGAAGTTAAAGCTGAGAAATAAAATGGTGCAGCATTGTGGAGAGATTTGTATCCTAAAAATCTGGGCTTTGGGTACCTAAAAAATGGGCAAGAAGTATAATAAGCTACAGGAAGCAGTGGCTTTAGTATAAATGCCAGACAGAAAAGTAATTCTGAATCCTGTTCATAATTAACTAAAAAAATTTAAGTTCGTTTCGTGGAAAGCCAGTTATTATGAGTTACAGTAATCGAGTAGAGACAAGATTAGAACCAGTTGATTAATGGTGATGGGGACAAATATGAAAGATTGTTTGAAATAAAGGCAACTGGATTTGCAAGTAACTGAATATGAAGAAGAACTGACAGATCAGAGTTAACCCCTTATCCCCAAGGGTGGTTTGCATATTAATTACAAGGCCAATTTTTACAATTCCGATCACTGTCTCTTTATGAGGTAATAACTCTGGAAAGCTTCCATGGATCCTGGTGATTCTGACAATGTTTTCTTGTGACATATTGTACTTCATGATAGTGGTACAATTTATTTGATATGACTTGCGTTTATTTTGGAAAAAAAACAGAAATTTGGTGAAAATTTTGAAAATTTTGCAGCAATTTTCCAACTTTGAATTTTAATGCCCTTAAATCACACAGATATGTCACACAAAATACTTAATAAGTAACATTTCCCACATGTTTACTTTACATCAGCACAATTTTGGAACCAAAATTTTTTTTTGTTAGGAAGTTACATTTTTACAACACCATTTTTTTTAGGGACCACATCACATTTGAAGTCACTTTGAGGGGTCTATATGATAGAAAATACCCAAAAGTGACACCCCTCGGTAGTTCCATTGACTCTTGTAGCTTCTGCTACCCATCCGGGTTCCAGCACCGTCATCTGGTTCCAGGCAGAGCCTTTGGCCTTGGTGCCTCCTTCTCGGTATCCGAGTTCCTGCAACGTCTGCTGGTCCTTGGTAGTGCTTTCTAGCACAGTTACCTTCTGCTTAGTAACCGGGTTCCAGTACCGTCAGCTGGTCCTCGGTAGTGCCATTGGCTCTTGTTCCTTCTGCTGCCCCTCCAGGTTCCAGCACCGTCAGCTGGGTCTCGGTAGTTCCATTGACTCTTGTAGCTTCTGCTACCCATCCGGGTTCCAGCACCGACAGCTGGTTCCAGGCAGAGCCTTTGGCCTAGGTGCCTCCTTCTCGGTATCCAAGTTCCAGCAACGTCTGCTGGTCCTTGGTAGTGCTTTCTAGCACAGGTACCTCCTGCTTAGCAACCGGGTTCCAGCACCGTCAGCTGGTCCTCGCTAGTTCCATTTTCTCTTGTTTCTTCTGCTACCCATCCGGGTTCCAGCACCATCAGCTGGTTCTTGGCAGTGCCTTTGGCTGAGGTGCCTCCTTCTCGGTATCCGAGTTCCAGCAATGTCTGCTGGTCCTTGGTAGTGCACAGGTACCTCCTGCTTAGTAATCGGGTTCCAGCACTGTCAGCTGGTCCACGGTTGTGCCATTGGCTCTTGTTCCTTCTGCTGCCCCTCCGGTTTCCAGCACCATCAGGTGGTTCTCGGCAGTTCCTCAGCCTTCTTGTACCTTCTGCAACTTTTCCAAGTTCAAGCTTGTGGAAATGGTTTTTGGTTCTCACTCTAGATCTCCCTGACGACGACAATGAAGATGACGACCCTGAAGATCACACCGAAGAAGACCAAAAAGATGACCCTGAAGAAGATGACCAAGAGGACAAAGAACATGAAGACAACCACCAAGATGCAGAACAACAAGAGACAGAAGACCAAGAAGCAGAAGAACAAAAATCAGAAGAACCAAAAGCAGAAGAACATTAAGCATAAGACTAAAAATCAGAGCAAAAGATATTATCTAAATTATAAGCAGAAGAAGACTAAGCAGTGTATGGGGGTGAGTCCGTTCCTCCTCGTGGTGCCCCTGGAAAATGCCTGCTGCTGCAGGCCAAACTGAACGGGGGCAAATCCTGTTGTACATCTTTTGTGACAGGCAGAACGGAAGGTGTAATCTTCAAACTTTTATAGATAACAACTACAGGAATGCCTGTCACAAATAAGAATATGATGAAGAAGAAGAATAGGAAGAAGATGAAGAAGTAGAATATGAAGAAGAATAATAGTTGAATAAGAAGAATATGAAGAATGTAAAAGAAAAGAATAATAGGAAGAAGGAGAAGAAGAAGAAGATGAATAAGGTGAAAAAGAAGTTGATGAAAAAGATTCTGCTGCTGCTGAGGATGATGAAGGAGAAAATGTGGGAGAAGTAAAAAATAAGGTGAAGAGCATGGAAGTAGTGAAACATACATATCTGACAAAATATAAAAAAGGTTAACATAGTCAATATCTTTGTAAATCCGAACGTCTTTAAAAAAAAAAAAATTATTCCTGCTATTCCATTTGATTGGGCTAAACCTCTATGCCTTTACTGTCTCCTCCACCTCCCCCAATACATTCTACATTATTCTTAGCTGCTTTTCTTCATGTAGAATTAAACTACAAGGATACAAGGAAAGAAAGGGTTTTTTTAATTCCGATATTTCTGTCCCATTGACTTGAATGGGGCTTCCGGTATCGGAATCGGCGATACCAGATACTTTTTTGGTATCGGTCCGATCCGATATTTCACGATATCGGATGGTATCGCTCAACACTAATCCTCAAACTAATGGTGTAACTGAACGCCTAAACCAAAGTTTGGAGACTTACCTCAGATGTTTTCTGTCAGATAACCAGGAGGATTGGTATTCTTTTCTACCACTGTCTGAGGCTGGTTTCACATTAGCGCTTTTTAAGCGCACGCACGGCCGGGGGTAGCTCCGCCCCCGAGCCGGCTCTCTGCCCGGCGTGCCCGCCCCTTGCTTGTAGCGCCGCCTCCTAGCGGACAGCGGCGCCTGCGATTGGCGCACCCTATCTTTAGCATAGGGTGCGCAGATCGTGCGCAGGCCGTGCGCTAGTTGCGCTTTGACCTGCGCTGCGCACCTTTGACGGTGCGCCGTGCGTGCCAAAATCTGAAAAGTTCGATTTTGGCGCGCACGGCGCACCGTCAAAAGTGCGCAGCGCAGGTCAAAGCGCAACTAGCGCACGGCCTGCGCACGATCTGCGCACCCTATGCTAAAGATAGGGTGCGCCGATCGCAGGCGCCGCTGTCCGCTAGGAGGCGTCGCTACAAGCAAGGGGCGGGCACGCCGGGCAGAGAGCCGGCTCGGGGGCGGAGCTACCCCCGGCCGTGCGTGCGCTTAAAAAGCGCTAATGTGAAACCACCCTGAGTTAGTGTTAAATAAGCGTTGTAGTGAGTCCACTGGTAAGTCACCATTTTTGGCACATATGGTTACCATCCACAATTCTGTACCTTCAGTAAAGATGAGTCTTTGGGGATTCTTGGGGAAGTACAATTATCTTCTTCGCTCTCATCTGTGTGGCAAGGGGTTCAGAATTGTTTAAAGATCATGGAGGACAAATATAAATGTATGTCTGATAAGAAATGGTTGTCAGGTCCGAACCTGGGGGTGAATAATTTAGTATGGCTATCCACCAAAAATATTAAACTGAAAGTTCATTTTTGGAAATTGGGTACTAGGTTTATTGGTCATCATAAGGTGGCCGCTGTAATCAACCCTGTAGCATTTCGCCTCAAGCTTCTGCCGATGCTTGGGATCCATAATGTTTTAAACAGGTTTTTGAAGAAAAACTGTAACCGTCACCGTCGCTGACAAAAATAGGAAAGATGAGGAGGAACGGAGGCGCTTTTGCCTTATTCCTCGGTCTTTACATTCCTCTTACATCTAGTCTAACCCTTTTTTATAAAGTCTACTTTCTTACATAATGATGACGACATAGGATTCATATGTCCAAAAGAAGCATCATGACTACCACAGATTGTTCTATGCCAGAACTGTGTTTGTCTCATATCTTCCAACTTCCAACTAACTGAGGCCCTAAACACATTAAAACAAGCAGCACTACTAGGAAACTTGATTCTTAGTCACATTATTTAAGCACAATTAAACCAACTACGATTCACGTCAAAATTATTTTTGGAAAAAATTTGCCAAACCTGATGACTTTGAATTTCAAAAGGTTTGATCATCTACACCCACATCATTATACTTGAATACAAGGTTTCTGAGCTAAGATTGTTTTGCTCAAATCGGTCAATAAACAATCTTCTTAGTCTGATCTAATATATTCTAGCACATGTGTCATAGTAGAAAAATGTTTTAATTGTACAGCACAAGAACAAGGAGATATCACTGCAGGGTATTCTAGCTTATGAAAACTGGGCAGCAACCAAAGTCGTAAATATAATTGCAGTCTTAATGGTTTTCAACAGTTTTGGAGCTATTCTTAAAGAGGTTTTCCACTAATTTTTCAATGATGAGTCCGTAATCCAACCAGCAGATATATGGTACTATATGAGGAGCGTACAGCTGTATAAGGTGTAGTGAAAATTTTAAATCTCCGTATATATTTCCTTAGTCACAGTCGCTCTCCCAGTATGTATTTGACCATAATACAAACAGCAGATATACGGTACTGTATCAGAAGCGGACAACTCTATACGGTGTATGGAAAAATGTAAATCTATGTATATTTATTTCCAGAGTCACACACACATGCTGTCTCAAAATGGATTTGACAGTCATCCAAACAGCAGATATACGGTACTGTATCAGAAGTGGACAGCTCTATACGGTGTATGTATGGAAAAATGTAAATCCATGTATATTTATTTCCAGAGTCACACACACACCCTGTCTCAGTATGGAATTGACCGTAATCCAAACAGCAGATATACGGTACTGTATCAGAAGCGGACAGCTCTATATGGTGTATGGAAAAATGTAAATCTATGTATATTTATTTCAGGAGTCACACACACACGCTGTCTCAGTATGGATTTGACCATAATCCAAACAGCAGATATACGGTACTGTATCAGAAGCGGACAGCTCTATACGGCATATGTATGGGAAAAATGTAAATCTCCATCTATTTTTTTCCAGAGCCACACACAGACGCTGTTTCAGTATGGATTTGACCGTAATCCAAACAGCAGATATACGGTACTGTATCAGAAGCTGACAGCTCTATACGCTGTATGGAAAAATGTAAATCTATGTATATTTATTTCCGGAGTCACACATACACACTGTCTCAGTATGGATTTGACCGTAATCCAAACAGCAGATGTACAGTACTGTATCAGAAGTGGACAGCTCTATATGGTGTATGTTTTTAAAAAATGGAAATCTATGTATATTTATTTCCGGAGCCACACACACGCGCTGTCTCAGTATGGATTTGACCGTCATCCAAACAGCAGATGTACGGTACTGTATCAGAAGCGGACAGCTCTATACGGTATATGTATGAAAAAATGTAAATCTATGTATATTTATTTCCGGAATCACAAGCACACGCTGTCTCAGTATGGATTTGACCGTCATCCAAACAGCAGATATACGGTACTGTATCAGAAGCGGACAGCTCTATACTGTGTATGTATGGAAAAATGTAAATCTCCATCTATTTTTTTCCAGATGTATGGTACTGTATCAGAAGCGGACAGCTCTATACGGTATATGTATGAAAAAATGTAAATCTATTGTGATAAAACAGTCCGGGATCGCCTTTGCTGGGGTCAAAGGTCACGTGCGTTCAGCATGAAACTCAGGCGCAGAGCTGGGATTCGGGTATAACTGACACTGGGTCAGGTTTATTAATGGTGAAAGCAATGCATAAAGAAATAAAACATAAAACAAATCCTTGCCTGTCCGGCACTAACTAAACAAAGTACAACCTAACTACCAACTGGCGGGCTTCTCCCGTCCAGCCAAACCACAGTTGCAGTGGGCACTGCTTCCACTCACGTGTGTCTCTCACACAGACAGGCTCTCTGTGTTCCCAGGCTGAGACCCTCACACAACCACCTGGCATCCTTTTATATCCACCTCCCATTATTCATTAGCAAGCAGGTGCGATACTGACCAGACTAGGCCACATAGGAAAGGAATCTGGGTGAGATATATCTGCCCTCATCCACTATTCCCACATGATTCTCACATATCCCCCCCCTCTGCTCAGACCACTCCGGTCGAGCAATGACACCCGCCAAACAGTGCACTCGGGACAGGGCATCTGCATTTCCCATCTGTACCCCTGGGCGGTGCTCCACCGTAAAAGTGTAGGCCTGCAGGGCAAGGAACCACCGGGTCACCCGGCTATTCCGTTCCTTGTTCAAGTGCATCCACTTGAGAGGGGCATGGTCCGTGATCAGCCTGAACTTTCGGCCCACCAGGTAATATTTGAGGGCCTCTAGAGCCCACTTAATGGCGAGGCACTCTTTTTCTACGACTGCATACCTTTGCTCGTGTTTATTCAGCTTCCTGCTGAGATAGAGGACTGGGTGTTCCACTCCGTCCCTCACTTGTGAGAGTACTGCCCCGATACCGGTATCAGAGGCATCCGTTTGTACCACAAACTCGCTGCGGAAGTCCGGAGTCACCAGTACGGGCTGAGAGCAAAGTGCCCGTTTTAGGCTATGGAAGGCTTCTTCAGCCGCTAAACTCCATTTAATCATGACGGAGTCTTTCCCTTTTGTAAGATCTGTCAGGGGGGTAGCGATGGCTGCAAAATTGGGTATGAACCGGCGATAATAGCCGGCAATCCCCAGGAAGGCTTGCACCTGCTTCTTGTTGACAGGTTGTGGCCAGTCCTGAACCGCCTGAATCTTATCAACCTGGGATTTAACAACACCCCTCCCAATTACATACCCCAAATACCGGGCTTCTTCTAGCCCGATGTGACATTTCTTGGGGTTCGCGGTTAGACCTGCCTCCCACAGGTCGTCAATCACAGCTTGTACTTTCTGGAGATGAGTCTCCCAGTCCAAGCTGTAAATGACAATGTCATCCAAATAGGCCGAAGCGTACTGCCTATGTGGCCTCAGGACTCGATCCATCAGTCTCTGGAAGGTCGCCGGTGCTCCGTGCAGTCCAAACGGCATATACACATACTGAAATAGACCTTCTGGGGTAGCAAATGCCGCCTTTTCTCTGGCAGCCTCCGCCAGAGGGATCTGCCAATACCCCTTTGTTAGGTCTAGGGTCGTAATATACCGGGCTTTTCCTAACCGATCTATTAACTCGTCGACCCGGGGCATAGGGTAGGCATCAAATTTTGAGACCGCATTCAGTTTCCTGAAGTCATTGCAGAACCGGATGGTGCCGTCCGGTTTAGGAATTAGCACAATCGGGCTGGACCAAGCACTGTGCGATTCCTCAATGACACCTAACTCTAACATTGCCTTCACTTCTCGGGAAACGGCTTCACGGCGCGCTTCCGGGATTCGGTAGAGCTTTACGTGAACTGTGACACCAGGTTCTGTTACGATGTCATGTTTCATTAGCGTAGTCTGCCCGGGTTTTTCTGAGAAAAACTTTTGGTTGTGAAGTAGAAACTGCCTGACCTCAGTCTTTTGCCGCTCCGAGATAGTCTCTGCAACCCGTACCTCCGGTACGGTATGCGAGCAGACGGGACGGGCCAGCTCCGCTGACAAGGCAGACCGATCTTTCCAGGGTTTTATCAGATTTACATGATAAATCTGTTCAGGTTTACGCTTACCTGCCTGGTATACTTTGTAGTTTACTTCACCAACTCTTTCCTTAATCTCAAAGGGGCCCTGCCACTTTGCCAGAAACTTACTGTCCACCGTGGGGACCAGGATCAACACCCTATCTCCGGGTGCAAACGTACGGATCTTGGCGCCCCTATCATAGATTCTTTTTTGGGCTCCTTGAGCCTGCATCATGTGTTCTTTGACTATAGGCATAACAGCCGCAATACGGTCCTGCATTTGTGTGACGTGATCTATCACCGTTTTAAATGGAGTGACCTGACCCTCCCAGGTTTCTTTTGCAACGTCTAACAGTCCGCGAGGACGTCGGGCGTACAATAACTCGAAAGGCGAGAATCCCGTGGAAGACTGGGGTACTTCCCTGATGGCAAAAAGCAAATACGGAAGTAAATAGTCCCAGTTCTTCCCATCCTTGTCTATCACCTTTCTCAGCATCTGCTTCAGAGTTTTATTGAACCGTTCGACCAACCCGTCTGTTTGAGGATGATACACGGATGTGCGTAACGGTTCGATTTGTAACAATCGGCAGAGCTCCTTCATTACCCTGGACATAAAGGGGGTCCCCTGGTCGGTGAGTATCTGTTTTGGTATACCGACCCGACTAAACACATGCACCAGTTCCTTGGCAATCGTCTTGGTGGCCGTGTTACGCAAAGGGATGGCCTCCGGGTAACGAGTGGCATAATCCAAGATGACCAGGATATGTTGGTGTCCACGTGCAGACCGTGGAAGGGGTCCAACTAAATCCATCCCAATCCTCTCAAACGGGACTTCAATAATAGGTAGGGGTACCAAAGGGCTACAGAACCGGGGCTTAGGTGCAGAGGCTTGGCAGTCAGGACAAGACTCACAATATACACGAATATCGTGATGCATGCCTGGCCAAACAAAACAGTGTAATATCCTTTCGGTGGTTTTCTGGACTCCCAGGTGACCTCCCATCACATGTCCGTGGGCCAGGTCCAGCACCTGCCGCTGGTAGGGTTTTGCCACGACTAATAGTTGCACTGTACCTTCCCCCTTTTTCTCTATCTGATAGAGTAAATCATTCTCCAGAACCATGTAAGGATATGCCAGTCTAGAGCCAGGTTCTACGGGTACCCCGTTTATCACTTTTACATTTGTTCTAGCCTGAGAAAGGGTAGGATCCTTTATTTGCTCGCTTTGGAAGTCATCTTTCTGAACTTCTAAATCCGGCAAACGGGGAGGTGGACGGCTGTCGGCCTCCTCCTCTTCCCCGGTCTCCTCCGTATCACCCGCCATGACTGAAAACGGGAACTGCAGGTCATTTCCCGCAGACTCTTCCCCCGAGTCTTCCGGGGAGACCTCTTCCAGGGGTTCGGGACCCCCACGTGCCCTGGGAGAAGAATCATGTACACGATTACCCAAGGGCATCAACTGATTCTCCCACAATTGCCAGAAGTGGGGAAAATCCCGGCCCAGGATAACATCATGCAATAACGCCGGGACGAGTCCCACTTTATGTTGCACAGACCCATAGGAAGCAGTAATGCATATGACCGTGGTGAGGTACAAACAGGTGTCTCCATGCACACACGTTACAGAAAATTTGTCTGATGGTCCAGTCGGGGCTGACACCAGACTGGCCTTCACCAGAGTCACCACACTTCCCGAGTCTAACAATGCCACCACATTTTTGCCGTCAACAGTTAAATCACACAAGTGTCTTTCCACATCCTTTTGACCAGCATTCACACTCACTACCCGTGCAACCATAGACATGCGGTTTTTAGAGTCTGTGACGTCGCACTGCATGGGTTCAGTAGTGACTGGACAGTTCGCAGCAATATGTCCCATCTCTTGGCAGCGGAAACACCTAACGGGCCCCTTGCTTAGACCATAGTTCGTTACTCTCGGCCTCGCAGTGCGGGCAGTCCCATTTTCCTCCCCCACTGTCTTAGGGATTTTTCCATCTCCCCTACTCCCTGGAACAGTCTTACTGGTTCCACGTGGAGATGATGAAGAACGAGGTGGGGTAACGTCGTCTCGGAGTCCTTCCGCCACGGAGTAACGTTCAACCAGATCCACCAGTTGATCTGCCGTCGTAGGATTTCCATGGCTTACCCACTTCCTCAGGGCTGGCGGTAGAGCTCTCAGGTACTTGTCCATGACTCTCTGGATTATCTCTGGCGCTGTCAGCACCTCGGGTTGTAGCCACTTCTTCGTCACATGGATCAGGTTGAACATCTGTGACCGCGGTGGTTTATCCGGCTGATAAGTCCATTGATGCACTCTCTGTGCACGGACAGCGGTCGTCACTCCCAGCCGGGCCAAGATCTTGGCTTTCAGTTTGTCAAAGTCCTGCGCAGCTTCAGGCTCTAAGTCATAATAATAATTGGGCCTCACCGGAAAGAAACGGGGCAATCAGGCCGGCCCATCGTGCCTTCGGCCATTTTTCTCGTACCGCCGTCCGTTCAAACGGGGTCAGGTATGCCTCGACGTCATCTTCGGTCGTCATCTTCTGCCAGTACCGACTCACGTGAATCACTCTCGACTCGGCTTCCAGGTTAACCTAGTGTAGGCTTGCCAGGCGCTGCGCCACCTGCTGGAGAAGCGAACGATCGGTAGCTGTCATGTCCACCAACTCCTTCAGCTGGGCCATCATCACCCGATTAGCTTCTTGCTGGACAGCGGTGGACTGTACCAGCGCTTTCACCACGTCCTCCATGCTCATGCTTGCAACGTGATGCCCGCATTCTCCACCACAATGTGATAAAACACTCCGGGATCGCCTTTTCTGGGGTCAAAGGTCACGTGCGTTCAGCATGAAACTCAGGCGCAGAGCTGGGATTCGGGTATAACTGACACTGGGTCAGGTTTATTAATGGTGAAAGCAATGCATAAAGAAATAAAACATAAAACAAATCCTTGCCTGTCCGGCACTAACTAAACAAAGTACAACCTAAATACCAACTGGCGGGCTTCTCCCATCCAGCCAAACCACAGTTGCAGTGGGCACTGCTTCTACTCACGTGTGTCTCTCACACAGACAGGCTCTCTGTGTTCCCAGGCTGAGACCCTCACACAACCACCTGGCATCCTTTTATATCCACCTCCCATTATTCATTAGCAAGCAGGTGCGATACTGACCAGACTAGGCCACATAGGAAAGGAATCTGGGCGAGATATATCTGCCCTCATCCACTATTCCCACATGATTCTCACACTATGTATATTTATTTCCGGAATCACACGCACACGCTGTCTCAGTATGGATTTGACCGTAATACAAACAGCAGATATACGGTACTGTATCAGAAGCGGACAGCTCTATACGGTGTATGTATAGAAAAATGTGAATCTCCATCTATTTTTTTCTGAAGTCACACACAGATAGCATGTATTTGTCCGTGATACCAGCCGGTACATGGTAGTGTGTGAGGAGCGTACAACCCCAATACGGTGTGGGAAAAAATGAACGCTCAGTAACTGTTCAGACAAAAAGAATATAAGTAGGAGTGCTGTGTAAAAAGCAGTCTGCACAGCAGTGTGCACACAGCCATGCAGCTATCAGGTAGCCTTATAAGGCAGCCAATAACCAGCGCTGCTGCACACAAAAGAATCCTCCCCTGTCACTGCACACTGACTGTACAGCACAATTGCTATCAGCACAAGCTCAGAATGTTTTTTCTTCCCTGCCTATCTGTTTTCTTTCCTGCCTAACACTCTCCCTATTGAGAAGCAGCGTCAGCCTGCAACCTCTCCCTATGCTAACATCGGCAGAAGTAAAATGGCGGTCGGCGGTCAGGGCTTTTATAACCACTGTGACGCCACACAAAGCAAGCCAATCACTGCAATGCCCTTCTCTAAGATGGTGGTGACCACTGCCCATGTCATCGCATTGTCCACAATGTGCGTCCTTGCTCATTGGCAGAGAAAAGGCGCCTGAAAGCATTATGGGAAACGTGACTTTGGCACTCGGGTCGGCGACCGCATGGCCGACATCACGCTATGGTCGGTTTTCGCTGAGCGAAACCCGACTTTAGTGAAAGTCGGCGACTTTTGAATTTGACCGACCCGTTTTGCTCAACTCTAGTTGTGACTCTGCTCCCATGGTACTCTCTAAAACCAAGGTTCTCCCTGTGTGCTTTGATGCTCTGAAGAACTGTTGAAGTTAGGAGGGCCCTCCTCTTGGAATGAGTCTTTTATTGTTCGCCGCAAAATGGGGTGTTTTTTTTCTGTGATCAAAAGGGGCATTTCATTGGGGTGTGTACTTCTTTACCTAAAGCACAAAAAGCCATCCATAATCCTCAGGTTGTGTGGAGGATAACAACCTGTGTGTATATATATATCTACGCTGCATGTGTAGCTCAGTTTTTCTTACCCAAAGAAGTAGTCCTTGGTATGAAAACTGAGCAAATATCCATCCTGTTGGATAGTGAGGCGGGAGCAAATATGTTGGATGTTCGGTTAGCACGGGACCTTGGGCTTTCCTGTAGTACTCTGGCGAAGCCCGTCCCCATACTTGTAGTTGACTCTGTGCTTCTTGGTCATGATGTGACCTGCGCATAGGTGCTTTTCACAGGGAGTTCCTTTCTTGTTATATCTTGGAAAACCTCCCTACTCCTATTGTGTTGGGTATTCCCTGGTTTACTAAGCACAAGCCAGTGACAGACTGGCAGGCCAGAGAGATTATTAAGTGGGGTGATTTTTGCAAAAATAATTGCCTAGGTGTTTCTATCTCTTGTGTCTTCACTAAAATCATTCCATCTTTCCTGTCCGATTTTGAGGAAGTGTTCTCTGAAAAGGGGTGTCAAGAACTGCCTACTCATCATGTGTATGAGTGTCCTGGGATTAAGAACGTCAAAACAGATGCTTTGTCTTGGAGTTAGTTTTTCCTAGGGGTGGGAGTACTGACGATGCTGTCCCAATTTTATAAGAAGGGGTAGTCGTCTCCTCAGTGTCTTCTGAAAGTGAGGATGAGGTTTCGAAGGCTCAGGGGCTGGCCCTTCAGATAAATTGTTTCTACCTGTTCACCTGCATCTTTAAATTTTAAAGGCACAACATGACTTGGCTCTGGCTGGTAACCTAGGTAGTAAGGCAACCTTGGACCTACTGTCTTGTTCTTGGTAGTCAAGGTTGCATAAGGATGTATTTGATCTTGTTACTTCATGTTGTATTTGTGCGCTTTGCAAGACCCCACATACTCGTCCATCTGGGGTTCTTCTGCCATTGACCATTCCTGACTAACCATGAATTCATTTATCCATGGATTTCATTACGGTTCTTTCTATGTCCTCTGTTAAAACTGATACCTTAGCTGTGGTGGATAGGTTTTGGAAAATGGCACAATTTATTGCTTTACCTGCTCTCCCTAATGCCCAGACACTGAGATCGTGAAGCTTCACGAGGTTCCCTCTGATGTGATTTCAGATTGAGGACCGAAATTGTATCTACATTTTGAAGGGAGTTTTGTACTTGTTTAGGGATGCATCTATCCTTTTCTTTGGTGTTCCATCCTCAATAGTGTTGAGCATTCCGATACTGCAAATATCGGGTATCGGCCGATATTCGCTGTATCGGAATTCCAATACTGAGTACCGATATTTTTTCAATATCGGATACCGGAATCAGAAGTCCCCATAATGCAATGAGCCACTGTTGTGGCTGTGATTGGCTGCTGAAATGTCGTCATCGGGGTCTGTACGGGCCTGCCGGGGGCCTGTGTTGGCTGTCGTGGGTCTGTACGGGCCTGCCGGGGACCTGTGCCGGCTGTCGGGGGTCTGTACGGGCCTGCCGGGGGTCTTGTGTGTGTGCAGGCATCGTCCGATGGGACTACAAGTCCCATCGGGCGATGCCTGCTACAATGACAGTGATTGACACATTAGCCAATGATGGGACAATAGTAGTCCCATCATCTGGCTAATGTGTTGAATGTAAAAAAAAAAAAAACATGCATACTACATATATACTACATACATACTACATATATACTACATACATACTACATACAACTTTCATACTACATACATACTACATTCATACAACATACATACATACAGTGGGGCAAAAAAGTATTTAGTCAGTCAGCAATAGTGCAAGTTCCACCACTTAAAAAGATGAGAGGTGTCTGTAATTTACATCATAGGTAGACCTCAACTATGGGAGACAAACTGAGAAAAAAAAATCCAGAAAATCACATTGTCTGTTTTTTTTTCATTTTATTTGCATATTATGGTGGAAAATAAGTATTTGGTCAGAAACAAGCAATCAAGATTTCTGGCTCTCACAGACCTGTAACTTCTTCTTTAAGAGTCTCCTCTTTCCTCCACTCATTACCTGTAGTAATGGCACCTGTTTAAACTTGTTATCAGTATAAAAAGACACCTGTGCACACCCTCAAACAGTCTGACTCCAAACTCCACTATGGTGAAGACCAAAGAGCTGTCAAAGGACACCAGAAACAAAATTGTAGCCCTGCACCAGGCTGGGAAGACTGAATCTGCAATAGCCAACCAGCTTGGAGTGAAGAAATCAACTGTGGGAGCAATAATTAGAAAATGGAAGACATACAAGACCACTGATAATCTCCCTCGATCTGGTGCTCCACGCAAAATCCCACCCCGTGGGGTCAGAATGATCACAAGAACGGTGAGCAAAAATCCCAGAACCACACAGGGGACCTAGTGAATGAACTGCAGAGAGCTGGGACCAATGTAACAAGGCCTACCATAAGTAACACACTACGCCACCATGGACTCAGATCCTGCAGTGCCAGACGTGTCCCACTGCTTAAGCCTGTACATGTCCGGGCCCGTCTGAAGTTTGCTAGAGAGCATTTGGATGATCCAGAGGAGTTTTGGGAGAATGTCCTATGGTCTGATGAAACCAAACTGGAACTGTTTGGTAGAAACACAACTTGTCGTGTTTGGAGGAAAAAGAATACTGAGTTGCATCCATCAAACACCATACCTACTGTAAAGCATGGTGGTGGAAACATCATGCTTTGGGGCTGTTTCTCTGCAAAGGGGCCAGGACGACTGATCCGGGTACATGAAAGAATGAATGGGGCCATGTATCGTGAGATTTTGAGTGCAAACCTCCTTCCATCAGCAAGGGCATTGAAGATGAAACGTGGCTGGGTCTTTCAACATGACAATGATCCAAAGCACACCGCCAGGGCAACGAAGGAGTAGCTTCGTAAGAAGCATTTCAAGGTCCTGGAGTGGCCTAGCCAGTCTCCAGATCTCAACCCTATAGAAAACCTTTGGAGGGAGTTGAAAGTCTGTGTTGCCAAGTGAAAAGCCAAAAACATCACTGCTCTAGAGGAGATCTGCATGGAGGAATGTGCCAACATACCAACAACAGTGTGCGGCAACCTTGTTAAGACTTACAGAAAACGTTTGACCTCTGTCATTGCCAACAAAGGATATATCACAAAGTATTGAGATGAAATTTTGTTTCTGACCAAATACTTATTTTCCACCATAATATGCAAATAAAATGAAAAAAAAACAGACAATGTGATTTTCTGGATTTTTTTTTCTCAGTTTGTCTCCCATAGTTGAGGTCTACCTATGATGTAAATTACAGACGCCTCTCATCTTTTTAAGTGGTGGAACTTGCACTATTGCTGACTGACTAACTAAATACTTTTTTGCCCCACTGTTCATACTACATACTACATACATACTACATATATACTACATTCATACAACATGCATACATACTACATACTACAGTTTGGCCAAAAGTATTGACACCCCTGCAAGTCTGTCAGATAATACTCAGTTTCTTCCTGAAAATGATTGCAAACACAAATTCTTTGGTATTATTATCTTCATTTAATTTGTCTTAAATGAAAAAACACAAAAAGAATTGTCCTAAAGCCAAATAGGATATAATTCCACACAAAACATAAAAAAGAGGGTGGACAAAAGTATTGGCACTGTTCGAAAAATCATGTGATGCTTCTCTAATTTGTGTAATTAACAGCACCTGTAACTTACCTGTGGCACATAATTGGTGTTGGCAATAACTAAATCACACTAGCAGCCAGTTGACATGGATTAAAGTTGACTCAACCTGTGTCCTGTGTCCTTGTGTGTACCACATTGAGCATGGAGAAAAGAAAGAAGACCAAAGAACTGCCTGAGGACTTGAGAAACCAAATTGTGAGGAAGCATGAGCAATCTCAAGGCCACAAGTCCATCTCCAAAGACCTGAATGTTCCTGTGTCTACCGTGCGCAGTGTCATCAAGAAGTTAAAAGCCCATGGCACTGTGGCTAACCTCCTTAGATGTGGATGGAAAAGAAAAATTGACAAGAGATTTCAACGCAAGATTGTGCGGATGTTGGATAAAGAACCTCGACTAACATACAAACAAGTTCAAGCTGCCCTGCAGTCCGAGGGTACAACAGTGTCAACCCGTACTATCCGTCGGCATCTGAATGAAAAGGGACTGTATGGTAGGAGACCCAGGAAGACCCCACTTCTTACCCCAAGACATAAAAAAAGCCAGGCTGGAGTTTGCCAAAACTTACCTGAAAAAGCCTAAAACGTTTTGGAAGAATGTTCTCTGGTCAGATGAGACAAAAGTAGAGCTTTTTGGGGCAAAGGCATCAACATAGAGTTTACAGGAGAAAAAAAGAGGCATTCAAAGAAAAGAACATGGTCCCTACAGTCAAACATGGCAGAGGTTCCCTGATGTTTTGCGGTTGCTTTGCTGCCTCTGGCACTGGACTGCTTGACCGTGTGCATGGCATTATGAAGTCTGAAGACTACCAACAAATTTTGCAGCATATTGTAGGGCCCAGTGTGAGAAAGATGAGTCTCCCTCAGAGGTCATGGGTCTTCCAGCAGGACAATGACCCAAAACACACTTCAAAAAGCACTAGAAAATGGTTTGAGAGAAAGCACTGGAGACTTCTAAGGTGGCCAGCAATGAGTCCAGACCTGAATGGGCCATAAAGTGAGACTAGGGACTTTTTTTTACAGTGGCGGAGGAATACAGTGCGGAAGGATACCTACCTCCCGTCATTGTATTCCTGGGGCCCGTAGAGAGCGGTGGCATCAGCTGATGCTGCTGTTCTCCACTGGAGATCGGCGTGGGACCCTCGTGGATTTCTGCGGATCACCCCCGCGGTCATTGTATGAATGTATTGTATGCAGTATGTATGTAGTATGTATATAGTATGTATGTAGTATGTATGTAGCATGTATGCAGTATGTAGTATGTATGTATGTTGTACGAATGTAGTATATATGTAGTATGTATGTATGAATGTAGTGTGTATGTAGTATGTATGTTGTATGTAGTATGTAGTATGTATGTATGTATGTTGTATGAATGTAGTATATATGTAGTATGTATGTATGTATGTTGTATGAATGTAGTATATATGTAGTATGTATGTATGTTGCATGAATGTAGTATATATGTAGTATGTATGTATGTATGTTGTATGAATGTTGTAAATGTTGTATATATGTAGTATGTATGTAGTATGTATGTATGAATGTTGTATATATGTAATATGTATGTAGTATGTATGCATGTATGTAGTATGAATGTAGTATATATGTAGTATATATGTAGTATGTAGTATGTATGTATGTTGTATGAATGTAGTATATATGTAGTATATATGTAGTATGTATGCATGTTGTATGAATGTTGTATATATGTATTATGTATGTAGTATGAATGTAGTATATGTAGTATGTATGTATGTTGTATGAATGTAGTGTATGTAGTATGTATGTAGTATGTATGTATGTTGTATGAATGTAGTATATATGTAGTATATATGTAGTATGTAGTATGTATGTATGTTGTATGAATGTAGTATATATGTAGTATGTATGTATGTTGTATGAATGTTGTATATATGTATTATGCATGTAGTATGTATGTATGTTGTATGAATGTAGTATATATGTAGTATGTATGTATGTTGTATGAATGTAGTATATATGAAGTATGTATGTAGTATGTATGTTGTATGAATGTAGTATATATGTAGTATGTATGTAGTATGTATGTATGTTGTATGAATGTTGTATATATGTAGTATGTATGTAGTATGTACGTATGTATGAATGTAGTATATATGTAGTATGTATGTTGTATGTAGTATGTATGTTGTATGAATGTAGTATATATGGAATATGTATGTATGTATGTTGTATGAATGTAGTATATATGTAGTATGTATGTATGTATGTTGTATGAATGTAGTATATATGTAGTATGTATGTAGTATGTATGTATGTTGTATGAATGTTGTATATCTGTAGTATGTATGTAGTATGTATGTATGTTGTATGAATGTAGTATGTATGTTGTATGTAGTATGTATGTTGTATGAATGTAGTATATATGGAGTATGTATGTATGTTGTATGAATGTAGTATATATGTAGTATGTATGTATGTATGTTGTATGAATGTAGTATGTATGTAGTATGTATGTATGTTGTATGAATGTAGTATATATGTAGTATGTAAGTATGTTGTATGAATGTTGTATATATGTAATATGTATGTAGTATGTATGTATGTTGTATGAATGTTGTATGAATGTAGTATATATGTAGTATGTAGTATGTATGTATGTTGTATGAATGTAGCATATATGTAGTATATATGTAGTATGTATGTATGTTGTATGAATGTTGTATATATGTATTATGTATGTAGTATGTATGTATGTTGTATGAATGTAGTATATATGTAGTATGTATGTATGTTGTATGAATGTAGTATATGAAGTATGTATGTAGTATGTATGTTGTATGAATGTAGTATATATGTAGTATGTATGTATGTTGTATGAATGTAGTATATATGTAGTATGTATGTAGTATGTGTGTATGTTGTATGAATGTTGTATATATGTAGTATGTATGTAGTATGCATGTATGTTGTATGAATGTAGTATATATGTAGTATGTATGTATGTTGCATGAATGTAATATATATGAAGTATGTATGCAGTTTGTAGTATGTATGTATGTTGTATGAATGTAGTATATATGAAGTATGTATGTAGTATGTAGTATGTATGGTTTTTTTTTTTTACATTCAACACATTAGCTGGATGATGGGACTACTATTGCCCCATCATTGGTTAATGTGTCAATCACTGTCATTACAGCAGGCATCGCCCGATGGGACTTGTAGTCCCATCGGACGTTGCCTGCACACACACACAACCCCTGGCACGCCCGCACAAACCCCCGGCATGTCCGCTTAGTCCCCCGAGAGGCCCATACAGGCTCTTGCAGGACTGCACAGACCCCCGGCAGGCCTGCATAGACCCCCGAGAGGCCCGTACAGGCTCCGGCAGGCCCGCACAGACCACCGGCAGCCAGGCACAGACCCCCGAGAGGTCCGTACAGACCCCGGCAGGCCCACACAGACCCCCGAGAGGTCCGCATAGACCCCCGAGAGGCCCGTACAGACCCCACCCGCACACACAGACACGCACAGTGTCCGCCCACGCACCGTCCACACTCTTCCCCCCTCCCGAACTGGATGTACAAGGAAAGAAAGGGTTTTTTTTACTTCCGATATTTCTGTCCCATAGACTTGCATGGGACTTCCGGTATCGGAATCGGCGATACCCGATACTTTTTGGGTATCGGTCCGATCCAATCCGATCCGATATTTCTCAGTATCGGATGGTATCGCTCAACACTAATTACGGTCAAATACATACTGGGAGAGCGTCTGTGACTAAGGAAATATATACGGAGATTTAAACTTTTCACTACACCTTATACAGCTGTACGCTCCTCAAATAGTACCATATATCTGCTGGTTGGATTACGGTCAAATACATACTGGGAGAACGTCTGTGACTAAGGAAAAATATACGGAGATTTAAAATTTTCACTACACATTAAACAGCTGTACGCTCCTCATATAGCACCATATATCTGCTGGTTGAATTACGTTCAAATACATACTGGGAGAGCGTCTGTGACTAAGGAAATATACACGGAGATTTAAAATTTTCACTACACCTTATACAGCTGTACGCTCCTCATATAGTACCATATATCTGCTGGTATTTTTGGTAAATTTTCCCAAACATGAGGAAGTATGGTGGAAGAGGCCGCGGATGTGGGCGGGGGGGGGGGGCAGCTGGTACTGATGGTGGTGGTGGTACATCTGCTGGTTATGCCAAAAGCACAATAGCAGCTAAGGAAGATGTTGAGCCAGCGTCATCATATGACTCAAGAAGGCCTGTAAGGTTCCCTTTTCTGGGAGTAGGTAAACCGCTTTTAAAGCCGGAGCATCAGGAACAGGTTGCCGAAACAGCCTCCAGCTCTATCGCCTTCTCATCTGAAGTTTCAAAAATTGCAAGCACTGAGTCGTCAGTGCAGGCTTCTGGTCAGGAACAACCCCTTTCCTTGCATCCTTCATCCCCACCAAAAGTGAAGGATGTGGCAGGCCACACTTGAGATTACTCCATCGAGTTCTTTTCACATATCATGCCTGGGTTATCAAGTCAAATCCTGAATTACCCAGTCCAAGATTAATCTGACATGGAGTGCACTGATGCACAGCCACTGCTAGATGATTCTGCTGGTACATTGACCCAGAGCACTACATTGCCCTCGCAGTCTACTGAGCCAGAATCTGACCCTGATGAAACTCTGGTGCCCCTTCCCGCATACTATACCACCTTACACGGTGACACAGAGGAAGGGGCAGATGAAATTGAAGAGGAGGTGATGACCCAGTTGTTGACACGGATTGGCATCTATTGGGGGAAGAGGGTGCCGCTGGCAATAGGTCAGAAGAGAAGGATCCGCAGCAGGCATCGTCATCACAGCAGTGGTTATCTGGAAGGCCCATAGCTGTCCAAAAACGTGGTAAAAAAACAAGAGTTGCAGGACAGCTTGGCCAGACGGTCAAATTAGCACAGCCTGCAAGCCCTGAAAATGTATACTATAGTAAGAAGAGTGCAGTGTGGCACTTTTTTGACCAAAATCCTATTGATGAGGCAAAGGTTATCTGTAAGAAGTGCGGAAGGACCTTTAGCTGAGGGAAAAATCTCCGGCTGTGTCGAGGTGTCTAGGATCATCGTAGGTACGCTCCACGGCTACTGCTAGTTGTGTGGATAGGATCAGTTCTCTGCAATCCGCTTAGTTACCAACCTCTCTGGTTTTCTGTGGCTTAGCTTGGTCTTGCTTTCCTCCTCAGTGACCTAATCATAACATGGATCCATACCAAGATACACAATGTGAAAATGTTTTTCCCTGGAACTGGCACTCTAACCATTTCTTTCCCATGGCACTCTTGATGCAAGAAAGACCAGAGTCTCTGATCTCACTATACTGTTAATCCCTAGTTTGTCCACTCCCCCAGCCTATGGAGCCTGGGACAGAAATGTAATGTGAACAAGACACACAAATAAAAACAAGGATAACAGAAACCCTCTATCATGCAAAAGCACTAACCAACAATAAGAAGGATGATAGGGACAGGAAGGAATAAACTAAACAGGAACAGGGACCAGGAGATAAACACACAAGAACAAAACACTGCTACAACAACTTCTCTCCAAAACACTGTGGTGTAGTGACCACTGTGTCCGCTAGGGGCGCTGTGTGGGTGTCCCAGGACCGGGGAATAGCCATGTCCAGAGTGGTAATAGGAGCAGGGTCCTAAATGACCATTATGTATCCCAAGGTGGGTGGCCTTGGGATGAAGGCTTGATTATGTGCTGATCAGCAGAGCTAATCTTTTGTTCCAATGTGTTATGGAGAAGCCTTCAGGTGATTGGTGAGACGGGTGGGATCAATCACCTGCAAACCCACCTAGGGGCGGGTGTCTAAAAAACGTAAGTGTATGAATGGTTGAAGGACCTGTGATGAGGTCATAGCCATGTGATCCGGTGGGAGTGGCTACGGACCATATAAGGTGACCACCAGGGTAGGTCACATGAGTGAATGCTTGGACCCGGTTGGTCCGTATGGAAGGTCTCATCAGATCGACTGGAGGAAGATGTGTCTGCCTTCCTGAGTGCACGTGGAGATGTGTCTCTGATAGTTCCCTGGAAGGAATTGTGACACCCCAGAGTTGACTCCCCTGAGTACTGAGGTAACCAGGCCACTCCTGGTATATATGGCATTGATAGCGGCTTTATGGTGGCTGCGGCTGCGACCGCTGCTGATTCTTCACCCCCGTTGGGCTTTTTTCTTCCTGTTTTTTCTCTTGCTCACTAACGTCAAAGCATGGGCAGGGGCTTCGGGTCATGCTTTATTTCTGGCTCTGTCCATGGTTACACGTCCCACTCTGCTCGCACGTGCTGTATGACGCAGTTTGGCGGTTATTTGAAAGCTCATTAAAGTCTTTAGCACACAATTTAATAAAGTCTATGGCGCACAGTACCCAGCTTTGCCAGGCTCGTTAAATCCTGAATTGGACTTTGCACACTTTAAGGATAGAGCCATCAGAGTAATGCGTGAACCGAACCCTAGCAGCTCAGAGCCCTCTAAGCATCCTGCAATTACATACCAGCAGGAGACAGCATCCTTTCAAAAGACCTCTATTGAGACTGACAAGCCGTCCCAAGATGATGATTCTGCTGCAGACTTACGTCTCGAAGTCAAGGAACTAACTAAAAGTGTGGCTACACTCGCAAAAACTGTGCAGTCCCTGCAAGTGATTCCAAAGAAGAAGATCCAGCTGGCCTCCAGTCCAGATGACGTCCCATGGCAACAGCAGAAGAGGATCCCACCGACCAGAGGGAGAGACAGTGATCGCTACGACGAGGACGGAGAGCCCATTTGTCGCCACTGCAACAAGGCAGGACACCTAGCAAGATACTGTCATTTAAACAAGCAACCCTTGGAGCAAAGGGCCAACCCTCAGGAGTAAGACGACCGGGCCCACCAAATTGGTGAGACAAGTACGTAGGAGGACAACCAGTCTTGCCTGTCGTGATTGACAGTTTTCCGATGAACGCTTTACTGGACACCAGTTCCCAGGTGACAACGATACCATATGTTCTTTTTAAGCAGTACTGGGCAGATTAAGACATTATTCATAGCCCAGATAAAGACCTTACCATTTTTGCCAGCAATGGTCAGCCCTTGCCTCAAATGGGATATAAAGAGGTGACCATCAAGATTGGCCGAGTAGAATTGCAATCGCAAGGTTTGATAATAGTTGATATTGACAAACGAGAATGCCATCCTATGATTACTTTAGGCACTAATGTAATTGAAAATTGTCTTGGAGAAATTATTGTTTTGTTACAACAGGTAGCCGGGACAGCCAGCTCCAGTCAGCAGCGGGTCCTGCAAAAGGAGATCAGAGCCCTGATGCAGAGACAACAGGTAGAGCTGTCTGGTGGAGAAGTCGGCAGTGTCAGAGTAAGTGATCCTTTCCCCATTGCAGTACCTCCCAGAAGTGAAATGTTAATTTGGTGTCGGGCAGCAATAGGCCTAAGGGGTCAAGATTACCAAGCCTTGGTAGAACCCATGTATTCTGATAGTAGGCCCACTATCCTGACAGCCAGAGGGGTAGTTGATGTCCGCAAGGGAAGAGTACCAATACACATCTTAAATTGTGGGGAGAGAGCGGTCCAGTTACCCGAGTATGCCACCCTTGCTAAATTTTTCACCGTCAGTAACAATGCAATCGAGACACTAGAACCCTTGCTTCCATCTGACAAGGTGGAAGAGAGTGGCTCTGAAGGGCAACAGGAGGATTGGTGTCAGCAGCTACACGTAGGCACTGACTCCACCCCTTCACACCAAAAGCATGGGGCTTACCGGGTGGCTCGAGAATTTGAACGGGTCTTCAGCAAGCATCCTCTAGATTTTGGACAGGCAAAAGGGGTTTAACATCATATCCCCACCGGAGATCATCCATCCATTAAAGAGAGACACCGGCCTGTACCCCCAGCACACTACCAATGTGCCAAGAGTATGTTACGAGAGATGAAGGAGGCTGGGGTCAGAAATAGTTGTAGCCCCTGGGCAGCTCCATTAGTCCTCGTTAAGAAGAATTACAGTACCATGAGAATGTGTGTAGACTACAGGCGGATTAACAGCATTACACATAAAGATGCGTACCCATTGCCTGGAATTGAGGAATCACTAGCTGCACTGAGAACTTCTAATTATTTCTCTACCTTAGATCTCACCAGTGGGTATTGGCAGGTTCCTGTGGCAGAGGCAGACAAAGAGAAGACAGCCTTTACAACACCAATGGGCCTCTGAGAGTTTAACTACATGCCGTTCGGGCTCAGTAATGCACCAGGAACATTTCAGCGGTTAATGGAATGCTGCTTTGGACATAAAAACTTTGAAACCG
This sequence comes from Dendrobates tinctorius, assembly GCF_039654945.1. NCBI lineage: Eukaryota > Metazoa > Chordata > Amphibia > Anura > Dendrobatidae > Dendrobates > Dendrobates tinctorius. The sequence continues at coordinate 8,457,641 of NW_027361876.1, forward strand.
TTCTGCTGTACCTGGATGACATCATCATCTTCTCCAAAACCTACGAAGACCATTTGAAGCACCTAGCCGAGGTATTCGAAGCCCTGTCAAACTTTGGCCTGAAAATAAAACCGTCCAAATGTCACCTTTTGAAACCCAAGGTGCAGTACCTAGGCCATGTGGTGAGCGCAGAAGGTGTGGCACCCGATCCTGACAAAGTCACCGTTATCCGGGACTGGCAAAGACCCAGCACTATTCATGAAATGAGGCAATTTCTTGGGTTAGTAGGCTACTACCGAAGATTTATCAAGGACTTCACCAAGATAGCAGCACCGCTGCAAGATCTTCTAGTGAGCCAATCCAAGAAGGCCAAGAACAAAAATCTTCCGTTCGAGTGGAACAAAAGGATAGAAGAGTCCTTCACCAAGTTGAAACTGGCCCTCACGGGAGATGAAGTCCTGGCCCACCCTGACTATGACCAACCATTTGTACTTTACACTGACGCCAGCAACGTGGGATTGGGAGCAGTGCTGTCACAAGTGCAGAAAGGCAGAGAGAGAGTGATTGCCTACACCAGCAGGAAGCTTCGTCCCACTGAGAGGAACCCCAACAACTACAGTTCCTTTAAGCTGGAGTTCCTCGCCATAGTCTGGGCGGTAACAGAGCGCTTCAATCACTACTTGGCTTCCGCAAAGTTCACCATCTACACGGACAATAATCCGCTAAGTCACCTTGAAACGGTGAAGCTTGGGGCGCTTGAGCAGCGATGGATGGCACGGCTGTCCAACTACGAGTTCACCATCAAGTACCGAGCAGGACATAAGAACGCTAATGCGGATGCGTTGTCCAGGATGCCCAATTAACCAGACGGGGGAGAAGATCCAAAAGAACTCGAAGAAATCGAGTTACCAGCCTTCCACCGTCCAATTGCAGCCCAGCGCTCCCAAGGGGTGAAGAATAAGCGCTTTATCATACGAGAGGTAACATTGAACCCATTACCCCATCATGAGTGGCAGAGACACAAGATAGTGATACAGCTGTTCGCCTAGTAAAGGAGTGGCTGGCACAAGCTGATTCACACCCTGATCAAGATGACCCACAGGAAGCACAGCAACTATGGAAGGAGAGAGGCAAGCTGTTTATCTACGAGGGTAAACTGTGTTGGAGGGACATCAACTCGCGCACACACGAACTGGGCTGGCAGGTGGTAGTCCCGAAGAGGGATGCGCCAATGGTCTTAGAGGCATACCACAATGGAGCAGGACACTTCGGTTGGAAGAAGTTGGAAATTCTACTTTGTGAAAGATTCTACTGGGTTGGCATGAGGAGTTCCATTGAGGAGTGGTGCCGAGAATGTGGCCCATGCAACCTGCGCAGAAAAGACCGAAACAGCCAGCAAGCCCCATTACAGCCGATCATCACAAAACAGCCGCTTGAACTGGTAGCCTTGGATTACGTGAAGCTAACTCCGAGTAGGAATGGCTACACCTATGCTTTGACCATCGTGGACCATTACTCAAGGTTCTTGGTAGTCGTACCTGTTAAAGACCAAACAGCAAAGACAGCAGCCAAGGCATTTCAGCAACACTTTTGTCGACCACACGGATACCCTGAACAAGTGCTCACTGACCAAGGTCCAGCCTTTGAGGCAGAAGTGTTCCAGGAGTTCTGTAACATGTATGGTTGGTTGCAAGAAAATCAGAACAACACCATACCATCCACAGACAAATGGCATGTGTGAGAAGATGAACCAGGTGGTCATTGACTTATTGAAGACCTTACCTCTGGAAGAACGAAACCAGTGGCCAGAGAAGTTGCCAGATCTGGTAGATCTATATAATCATATACCGGTAAACTCCACAAATTGCACTCCGGCCTACCTGATGAGAGCAAGACATGGAAAGTTACCCATTGATTTAGGCATGGGAGTCTTAACACCTGAGATGACATCACCAGATGCAGACTGGGATACAGAGCGGCAGCAACAATACCGCAAAGTGCAAGAATGTGTGGAGAAAAGTTTGTCCCAAGCAAGACAGAGACAGGAAAGAAATTACAACCAACACACCCCTGCAGTTCCCTTGACACCAGGAGAACAAGTACTTAAAAGAAAGAGACGTGTTCCCAAACTAGATGACCAGTGGGAAGCAGAGCCATACACCGTGATACCTTCAGACTTTAATAACATCAAAGTATGTATCATCAGCAAAGATGGCGAAGAAACCTTCGAAGCAGTCTCAAGAGATCATCTAAAGATGTGCCTTGATCAATTGAAGGACAAGAAAGAAGTCCAAGACACTCCACAACCCATAGTAGAGGTGGAAGAAAAGATTCAAACTATACTTGGAGAATTTCCTCGGACATGGACACAAGTAAATCAGGCAATAGTAGTACCAGTACTAACCTTTCATCAGCCTACTGTACCAGATGAAGTAGAGACTCTAAATGAAATGGCTCCAGTAACAGATACCACATCTGCAGAGGAATGCGGAAATCTGTCCCCTGCTAACAATGAATCTGACAATCTCATGGTGAGTCTAGGAGTAGAGAGAAGGCAGTCTAGAATACCTATCTTACACAAATCTACTTATAGCGTAATGACTAGTGCACCAACAGTAGACATCAGAGAACAGGTCAGGTCATCAGAAATACCTATACTGAGTAGATCCACTCGTAGTACTAGAGGTCAGATCCCTGCCCATCACAGAGATTACGTAATGTAAATAAAGTAATGTGTTCTGTCTCCGACATAATCAATGACTCGTAACTGCCTGTTCTGATAACATATAATCATTGCTGTATGTTTAGAATGCTCCATTTTCCATACAGTTTAATGTTTATTGTTCTCTTAGCTCCATCTAGTGGCCAAAAGATGTAACTGCAGTGTTATCTTAGTTTCTTTTTCGTTCCAGTATTTTCCCTCCAATCCACAATGTATTCTGGGTAACTTTGCAAGGGATCATGGTCTATGCCAGCCCCCTTCTTCTCTTCAGTCGGCCATTTCTTTCAAGTCTGCATATTGGAAGCACCTCATCGCTTGTTTCCCCTTGTGTTAGCATTGGTGGTATGTAATCATTCCCTCTGTATATTCTGCCTTGTATTAGCTAGCTTAGTTATATCCGCTGCTCAGCTAGTAGTTCAGATTGTATGTTATGTATAATGTATATTTCCATGAATCCTATACTGATCCTATGTATCTGTTTCTGTTTGTAGTTTTACACATCTATATCTACATTCAATAAACCACAGTTTCAACTACAGTCTCCTTACTGGACCCCGGTATAGCGGTTTAGCTGCTTGTTAAGCTATATGAATCCTGTTCATTTAGTGAGGACATGACAGTAAAACACCGGCTCTCCAGCTAGTGGAATACAAAGAACAGCCTTCCATCCTGCAGAGGCCAGCTACACAGCGCTATCCAGCTAGTGCAATCCAGGGGAAAGACACCCCTTCATCCAGCTTGCAGAAACTAGTGATGCTGCAGAAATCCACCTAGTGAGATTCAAGTCACCGGCTACATAGAGACTAATACAGCCACAGCAATCTCAGCACAGCCAAACATCCCTCTAAGACACCATGTCCCACAAATCACACAGGACAAAATCTGCTACATCCGTCTACTCAAAGACTGTATCTATCAGCAGCGCAGTCGCCATTGCCCGCGCAAATGCGGAAGCCGCCAAAATGTGAGCACGCTATGTTGAAGAGGAGATGCAATTCAAATTAGAGAAAGCACGCTTAGAAGACCAAAAGAGAAGGTCACACATAGAGAGAGAAGACCAAGAGAGAAGGTCACGCATAGAGAGAGAAGACCAAGAGAGAAGGTCACCCATAGAGAGAGAGGATCAAGAGAGAAGGTTATGCTTAGAAAGAGATGAGCAAGAGAGGAAGACGCAGTTAGAGAAAGCACGTGTGGATGCTGCCTTAGAGAGCCTAGCAGTAAAAAGAGAGGCTGCTGCCGCATTGGCAGAGGCAGAAGCACTGGAAGCCGCACACAACCCTGAGCTGCATAGTCGCAGTAGTACATCAAGTCTGAAGTTGCCGCTGCAAGATTCACCACAACGCACATCTCAATACGTTAATGAACTTCCTGATCCAAACTATAACCAAGATCACAACACATCCAGTGAAACGAGTGAGAGTCATCATCAGGCTCAGCTCCAGGAAAACGTGAAGCAAAGCAGCTCTCCTGTCTTCTTTGCCCCTCACCAGGTAACCAACGTGAATCACCTTGCTGACACACCGCATGTCAGACCGAAGCAATATGACACCGGCTAGCGCCACCCTGAGGATACTAACAGGTATGAATGCACCTCACATCACTATCAGGGTGACCCATCACCAGTTACTCTGCTGACAACCAGTTCACATCAGAACTTGCTAGGATCTTCACACGACGTGATCTAGTTGCCATGGGACTCATGAAATTCACTGACCACGCTGAAGGTTACAGAGCTTGGAAAGCTTCCTTCCAAAATGTTACTAGAGACTTGGGGCTAAAAAACAGAGAGGAGATAGACCTCTTAGTCAAATACCTGGGAGAAGAGTCAGTCAAACACGCAGTAAGGATCAGAGACATTAATATAAACCACCCTCAAATAGGCCTTAAAGAGATCTGGAAGAGGCTAGATGAGTGTTAAGTCTCTGCTGAGGTAATAGAGAGAGCCTTGTTCAAAAGAATCGATGACTTTCCTAAAATATCTAACAAAGGTCTCCCAAAACTTAGAGAGCTAGGTGACTTGCTGCAAGAGGTCCTAGTTGCCAAATGTGAAGGAGACCTACCAGGACTTGCATACCTCGACACAGCCAAAGGTGTTAACCCTATAGTCCAAAAGGTGCCCTACAATCTACAGGAGAGGTGGCTCACATGTGGCTCCACGTACAAATACAAACACAGTGTTTCATTCCCTCCCTTCTCTGTTTTTGTAGACTTTATACACAAACAAGCGGCAATCAGAAATGATCCCAGCTTTGACTTTACAACGTCATATGCCGCACCACCACCAGCTGCTAACCCACGCAGAACATCTGTGGCAGTGCACAAGACTAATGTTTCTTCTCCAAGTTACAATTACAGGTTTGCTGGCTGCTCTCAATCAGAGACAAAGGTACGAGAACCTGACAAGCAGTGCCCGCTTCATCAGAAGCCTCATCCTCTCCTGAAATGCAGAGCCTTCAGTGGAAAATCTATGCCGGATCGCAGAAGCTTCCTGAAGGGGAACGGTATCTGCTACAAGTGCTGCTCATCTACCACTCATCTCGCCAAGGATTGAAAGGTCAGTGTAAAATGCACAGAATGTGGCACCACAGATGATAACACTGCCCTCCACCCTGGCCCAGCTCCATGGAGTGCACAGAACACGCCAGCTGATAGTGAGCATGGCGGGGAGGAAAAGAGCACAAATGCAGCTACACCAGAGATCATTTCACAATGTACTGAAGTCTGTAAAGGGACAATAGACAGTAGGTCTTGTTCAAATATATGCCTCGTCAGAGTGTACCCAAAGGGCCATAGAGACAAAGCTGTGAGACTGTATGCTATCTTGGATGATCAAAGTAATCGATCCCTGGCTAGATCAACATTCTTTGACCTATTCAACATTAAAGGACCAAGCACTCCTTACTCATTAAAGACATGTGCAGGTACTGTGACAACAGCGGGCAGGAAAGTCACTGACTACCAAATTGAGTCCTTAGACGGACAATTCTGTTCTGCCTGCCACTACCTACAATCATCGAGTGTAATCAGATCCCAGACAACAGGTCTGAAATCCCTACACCAGATGTGGCAATCCATCATGCTCACTTAAAACGCATAGCACACCTCATACCGGAACTCGACCCTCAGGAACAGATAATACTGCTACTCGGAAGAGATATCCTGCAGGTTCATAAAGTGAGAAGTCATATCTATGGACTCAACATTGATCCCTATGCCCAAAGGCTAGACCTAGGATGGGTCATAATAGGAAACGTATGCTTGGCACACATGCACGCCCAAGCCTGTGTGACAAGCATGTTAACAAATACACTGGAGAAAGGATGCCCATCTCTGTTTCAACCTTGCAACGAGTTCCATGTCAAGGAACTACCACACAGCACCCAACTACCCAATCACTTAATAGACTTTACTCATGACAGCAGTATGGTGTCAGGAAGCTATGAAGATCAGCTGGGGTGCACAGTCTTCCAGAGAACTAAGCAAGACAACCAAGTAGCAATATCGGTAGAGGATAAGTTGTTCCTGGAGGTAATGGACAAGGGACTCACAAAAGATGAGACCAACAGCTGGGTCGCACCTCTTCCTTTCAGGGCCCACAGACCATGTCTACCAAACAACAGAGATCAGGCATTAAAATGTTTCTCCTCTCTCAAACATAATCTGCAGAAGAAACCAGAGATGAGAGATCACTTCTTCTCCTTCACGTCGAAGATATTTGAGAACTACTATGTAGAACTAGCTCCCACTCTCAAAGACTCTGAAGAATGCTGGTTCTTACCCATGTTTGGAGTATACCATCCTAAGAAACCAGGCCAGATTAGAGTGGTGTTCGACTCCAGTGCTAAGTTTGATGATGTCTCCCTGAATGATGTTCTACTGACAGGACCAGATTTCAATAACAAACTACTGGGAGTACTTATGCGCTTCCGTATGGATTCCATTGCCTTCATCGCTGACATCCAGCAAATGTTCCATTGTTTCCTTGTGAGAGAGAGAGAGACAGGAACTTCCTAAGATTCTTCTGGTACAGAGACAATGATCCTACTAAAGAAGTCACAGAGTACCGCATGAGAGTGCACATCTTTGGCAATAGCCCTTCTCCTGCAGTCACCATCTATGGACTCAAAAGGTCAGCTCTAGAAGGAGAAGCAGAATACAGGTCAGATGTCAGACAATTCATAGAGAAAGACTTTTATGTTGTTGACTGTTTGAAAGCCATGCCTTCAAATGAGACTGCCATAAGTCTTCTCAGGAGAGCACAGGAGATGCTTGCTTGCTCTAACCTCAGGCTTCACAAAATAGCCTCAAACAGCCAAGAACTCATGAAAGCATTCCCTTCACAAGACTTGTGTAACGGTCTCAGAGACCTGGACCTGGGGTCAGACCCCACACCAATGCAGCACAGCCTCGGGCTTCTCTGGAATCTACAGTCAGACACTTTTACCTTTCAGGTCAGCCAGGAAGAAAAGCCTTTCACACGCAGAGGTGTCCTGTCTACCATCAACAGCCTGTACGATCCCTTAGGTTTTGCAGCTCCTGTTACTATACAAGGCAAAGCCATACTAAGAGACTTAACCAAGGAGTCTTCTGACTGGGATGCACCTCTGCCACCTGATAAGAGAGTCCAGTGGGAAGCATGGAAGAACTCTTTAGCAGCTCTCTCCAACCTGAATGTGCCAAGGCCATACACCCCTGTGCCATGTACAGAGATACAGAGCCAAAGACTGTATGTATTTGCAGATGCTTCTGTCAAAGCAATTGCTGCTGTTGCCTATCTCAAAACGGTGGACTCCAAATGTCAGAGCCATGTTGGATTCGTCATGGGGAAAGTCAAACTTGCTCCACAACCAGAGCACACTATACCGAGGTTAGAACTTTGTGCTGCAGTCTTAGCCGTCGAGTTAGCAGAATTCATCACATCCGAGATGGATATTGACTTGACTCAAGCCAAGTTCTACTCAGACAGCAAAGTAGTCCTGGGATACATCCACCATCCAAAACAGTGGCATTACATCCCCACCAACCAAAACCCTGCAGATCATGCAACTAGAGCAGTTGACGCAAGTCGACTAGAGAGCACAACATGGCTCTCAGGACCAAAACTATTGTACACTGAGGAGCGTTGTCCAGACACCTTTGAACTGATAGGAGAGGACTCAGATGCTGAAATCCGCCCTCAGGTGTCCACGCTCCATACCATGACTTCTGATATTCAGCTTGGATCCCACAGATTTGTCAAATTTTCAAGTTGGAAGTCACTTACTCGAGCCATTACCTGCCTGACTCATATAGCTCACTCATTCAAGACCACCAGAGCTTGTGACACAGAAAAATGTAAAGGTTGGCATCTCTGTAAAAACACCCATGTTACCTCCGACTTGGAATCTTCCAGAAACCACATCATCTCTACAGTTCAGAGAGAAACCTACTCTGTGGAAATCCAATGTGTCATTAACAAAGCTCCAATACCAACGAGCAGCTCATTGAAAAAACAGGACTATCCAGTGCCCCTCCATGAGGATTCGACGCTAAGGACATTGACAAACGCCAATGGAGGCAGGTACAAAGTCTTGCCAATACATTCTGGGACAGGTGGCGCAAACAATATTTGTCTACCTTGCAGCCATGGACAAAGTGGCAATCTACCAGGCCTAATCTTCGGATTGGTGACCTCGTCCTTGTTAAAGACTGCCAGGCCCATCGGAACCAGTGGCCACTTGGACTGGTTACTGCTACGTTCCCGAGTAAAGATGGCTATGTCCGCAAAGTCGAACTCAGGATAGCTAAACGAGATGGACCTAAGACATTCTCCAGACCAGTGACTGAGCTGGTGCTATTGTTGTCTTCAGAGGATAGTAATGGTGGCATCCGTTCAATGCCAGACGGGGAGCGTTCTGTCTCCGACATAATCAATGACTTGTAACTGCCTGTTCTGATAACATATAATCCATATAATCATTGCTGTATGTTTAGAATGCTCAGTTATCCATACAGTTTAATGTTTATTGGTCCATCTAGTGGCCAAAAGCTTTAACTGCAGTGTTATCTTAGTTTCTTTTTCGTTCCTGTATTTTCCCTCCAATCCACAATGTATTCTGGGTAACTTTGCAAGGGATCATGGTCTATGCCAGCCCCCTTCTTCTCTTCAGTCGGCCATTTCTTTCAAGTCTGCATATTGGAAGCACCTCATCGCTTGTTTCCCCTTGTGTTAGCATCGGTGGTATGTAATCATTCCCTCTGTATAATCTGCCTTGAATTAGCTAGCTTAGTTATATCCCCTGCTCAGCTAGTAGTTCAGATTGTATGTTATGTATAATGTATATTTCCATGAATCCTATACTGATTCTATGTATCTGTTTCTGTTTGTAGTTTTACCATACACATCTATATCTACGTTCAATAAACCACAGATTCAACTACAGTCTCCTTATTGGACCCCGGTATAGCGGTTTAGCTGCTTGTTAAGCTATATGAATCCCGTTCATTTAGTGAGGACATGACAATAAGAATGTATAGTTGTAACCGTTAAGCATGAGAGCCTACAGAGACTTACTGTAAGAACCTTTTTTAAAGTATTCGCAATAACCAGTTAAAGGACAATTGGGCCACAGGACTATGTGTGGTCAGAACTGTATTTGTAAATAGCTACTCCAAAAAGGCCTTTGAAATAAGCTGCCGGCGTGGCCGAAAAACAGGCCCATCTACAGAGTGCTCTGTAGCCACGCCCAGGGACGACACACAAAGTGGGTTAAGGCGGTTCCCACCAACCAAACTCTAGGTACAAGCACAAAGACAATTCCTGGACAGCAGTGTAAGGACTGGTCGCTGCAGTAACTGTGCATTGTTTTCTTTTTCTTGTCTGGTTTTTGATAATTTTTACATTTTTAAGACTTTGTAGATTTGCATTAATTGATGTTGTTAACAATTCTTGTTATGTTTCCTCAGTCCAGGAGTACTGAACTTAACTGGGGGGAAATGTGACACCCCAGAGTCCGGTTGTCACAGTGACATTACCTCCCTCTAATGGGTAAAGTCATGCTTGGAGGCAGAAAGGGACCCCCATGCCAGGTAATAGATTAAATCACAATTTCCTGCTGCAGGTCAGAAAAGGGAGATGCCTTATAAATTCTGGCCAGCAGAGGGGGTTGTCATGGAAATGAAACAGCTGTGAGCTGTGAGGAAAAATGTCAGTAAAACATGAGGACGTGAGGTAAAAGGATCTTTCTGGAAGATCCTGTCAGATGAAGACAGGGAGCTGATCTGAGAGGAGCTGGATAGGCAGAGCTGATCTGTGAAGAGGGAAAGGACAAGAGCAGAGACTGAGAGACTCTAGGGAAGCTAAAATACTGCATATAGCAGACCCCTGAGTGAAGCGATAATAAAGAGAAAAGGGACATCAGAGTCCTAGGCTGACAGGAGCTGTACACCCTGATAGCTGAATCTGAAAGTACAGGGGATTGTAAATTCATGTGCACATTAATCACCTGAGGGCACGGCAGCGGATAAGGAGCCCGGGGCCGACAGTGAAGAGAACGGTACCCGTGGAATAGGCTCATGCTGACAGCCGTACAGGTTAGTGAAACCATCTTGAATAGAGGGTCGCAGCTTAGTTATATACAGTGGAGACCCACACACAAAGCGCAGAAAGGAAGGTCCTAAATCCCCACCTGGCAAGGTGGATCCCCTGAATGCCTCCAGGCGAGCCGGACTCATTCCATCATCTGTATGTGGTACTCCGGACTGCAACCTATTACCAATAAAAGGTAAAGAAACTGCACCTCTCTGTGTCTTTCTCTCATTTATCTGCAACGTTTACAGCCATTTTTACTATTTATTTTACATCTTTGCCCTGGGACTACAGCCCTACCTGTGGAGGGCTACAACATCATAGCTGCGCCCAACATCCATCCCAGAGAAGCAACACCGCAGCGCTGGTCACCTCTGACTAGAATACCACAGGTGGCGTCACGTATTTCACCATCTAATAACTTTATTTTCATTTTTACCACATAAATACCACACAACTTTCCCCTATTTTATTACTGGACGCCGTTGGGCAACGGACCGGGTCGCCGTGACACCTTCCCCCATGGAAGTTGACGGGCCCGGTACCGAGTACCCCCAGGCCCCGCGGGGCGCTCCAGAATGAACGTCTGCACTGAGAAGCAGCCATGAGGTAACCCGGACATGGGATATAGCTGTGAGGCTAGAGAGCCTGCGTACCGGACATAGCAAAGACTGTGTGACAACAGGTCTGAGGGAGCAGAGCTCCACTATGAAGATACCCTGTTGTCTGCTATAAGACTGTTGCATGCTGAATTTTGGTTTATGCTGATGAATAAACCGCATGGACTGTTGATGTATTATGAAAAACCCGCGCCGGACCTGGTTATTTGGCTGCCCAGCGAGTGTCCCAAAACTGAATAACAAGCGCTACCTTGCAACACTTAACCTAAGCACACAGCACTATCCAATAGCAACAATGAACTCCTATTCAGCACAGTGTCTCCTAAGAGCAAGAAAGCAGAGTTCACTGGCAAGACAGAGAGGGTATGGCCTGGTTTTATAAAGAAGAGAAAACAACCAGATCAGAAGCAGCTGAAATGGTGCTGCATGTTTCTGACCAGCACAAAAAGGGTTGTTAACCTCTTCAGCACCAAAGGAAGCAAAATTAATTTAACATGGGATCTAAAAAAACAGGCTAAATAGAAGATCTGTGATTCACAATATGCAGTGATCTTCTACCCCCATATCTCCCAGGTTGGTATGACACATTTGTGACTGTTACACTTTATGTAGGCCTATGGGGAGTGCATTATACTATATGGAGGCCTATGGGGAGTACATTATACTATATGGAGGCCTATGGGGAGTACATTATACTGTATGGGGGCCTATGGGGAGTGCAATACACTATATAGAGGCCTATGGGGAGTTAATTATACTATATGGAGGCATATGAGGAGTGCATTATACTTTATGGAGGACTATAAGGAGTGCCATATGCTATACAGAGGACTATGGGGTGCATTATACTGCATGTTGGCTATTTAGGGTACCATCATACAGTGAGAGGGCTATCATACAGGGTGAGTCTGGGGATTACCGTGTGGGGGCAGTGTGGCAGACATCAATCAGTTTGGGGGCTACTAAGAGGTCAGTATACTGTATGAGGGCATTATATTATGAATAAGAGAACATCATACTATGTAGAGGGAGCTGCACAGGGGGGAGACTCAGGACTTTGTTAAATGTTAAGTGGGCGCTTATTGTTATAGGGGCACTGTGGTTATTGTGACTATCACAGGGGCACACAGAGGGCATTATTACTTTCTAGGGGACAACATTGGGTTCTGTTTTCTGTTTTCCAGGGCACTTCCACAGGGAATTTATATATTCTAGAGGTCTATTTTGCCATCTAGAGCAGGGTTCCACAACTCCAGTCCTCAAGGCCCACCAACAGGTCATGTTTTCAGGATTTTCTTAGTATTGCCCAGGTGATAATTGCATCACCTGTACAGTACAAAAGAAATCCTGAAAACATGATCTGTTGGTGGGCCTTGAGGACGGGAGTTGGGGAACCCTGATCTAGAGGGCACATAGCAGGTGCAGTAATAGAGACACATACAGCAGGAGAGTATTAGAGTATCAGCAAGATGAGGAGTTTGTGCAGGTTAGGGATAGATGGGGGCAGTGCCTGAACTGTGAGGAATCAAATGTGTCTTTGTTGTAATCTCTGCAGACAAGTCCTGGCTGGAGAAGTTGTGATGTTGGTCTGGGCCAGATGAAAAAGACAGGAAAAGTGAATGATTTCATCAGAAAGAACATCAACTGTAAGTTACTATATATAACTGTACTGTTATCTCCTATATGTTCTACGGGACTGGTATTTACAACTATACTGTCACCATATGGCAGTGTTGGTCTTTGTATGGATAAATTGGAGATTTTTATTAGTAACAGTGCTATCATCTGCGCTGAGGTTCTCCTACATCCACTATTAGGGTGCCCCACCATAGTTGTAATCAGGGTTACCTGGTAAGGTTCCCTCTCAGAGGTTTCTAGCTACGCCTCTGGTCCCAGCTTCAACCCTAGGACAGGCAAACACCTCAAAACATTCTTACAAATTGGGCAGCCACATCGTTAGCTCTCATTCCACCACTATCACCAGATCCAAACAGCGCCATCTCACCGTCACCAGAAACCACACCCACACCATCATACAAAACATTCACACAAGTTGCAAGCGAACCACATGTATAACCAGGCTGACTAAAAGGGGTCCTCACATGTCCTCCACGATGATCCCCGCTCTGCTCCTCGCTGTCTGATAAGACCTGTCTGTCCTCCTCAGAAACAGATTCAAGCTCAAACACATTGCCAGGAATATCTTACTCAGTCAGCCCGCCGCTTGGTCTGTGACTGCTGGACATCCTGAGGTTCATGATTACTACTAGCAGTCAGCATAACAATTATCAGGTCAGACTCTCAGCACAGGCACTTTACTATTTCATGGCATACCTCTGGCTCTTCATTCATTGAATTCAGCCTTTTTCATGCATAGATTTTTCTATTCACACCATAACTTATTCTTGACTAGTGAAGAGCGAATGTGTTTGGAAAACGATCGCCAAACATAAATTTGGATCAAATATAACACATTCGGATTGTTGATCGGAAACACAAGCAAAATTTTATAAAATCAGTAAAAATTGGAAACATTCGGTAATAAGTGCGGGAAAATATTAACGTTGCCACAAAAGTATTTTCAGCACTTTGGCAACAATAATGATGGTATATCATGAACATGGGGCATGTGTTTGATGAGGTGAGGGGGTTTGCAGAGCTTAGAAGCGCGGCGTGCTTGTAAAGGGTAATTTTTTTCCCCTAACTTTATGTATGCACATTACAGCAGGGGCGGACACTGACAGCTTGGGGCCCCTGTGCAAGAAATGTGCCTGGGCCGCCCTCCCTGCCCGCTACGTTTCTTATGATGAGAGCAATCTGGCAATGGGACCCCTGGATCCTCAGGCTCCGAGAAACAAGGCAGATTGCCCTCATTATTACTGCCCTGCAAGCAGGGGCGTACGTAGCAATCACAAGACCCAATAGCAAAAGTTATATTTGGGCCCCACACATCTAAAAAAATATATTTATTTATATTTTTTCACTGAGATGGATATATATATATACTGTGTGTGTAATATATAAATATATATATATATCTGTTATCATGCAGTTCTGCTGGCTCCAGGGAAGTCAGTCTTGCAGTCAGGTGACAACTAGTGTCCGCTATGTCAGTGACTAGAACACTGCAAACATGGCTGACACTTTAGTTGGCACATGACAGAAAGTGTGCAGTATCTCCTCGTGGCAGAGCCCAACAATGTATATATTACATTTTATGTCTGGTGCCTGTATTATCTGGTTTCTGCTCTATTCATTGTCTATGGAACTGATGGAAATAGCTGAGCTCAGCAGCTCTATATAGATAATGAATAGAGCTGGGGGCCCAGTAGTTGAATCCCAAGTAATCAGCAAGTTATCCATGATCTGCTGGATCACACATGCATCGTACATACATATACTGTACATACACACACACACAGATACACATACCGTACATGCATACACATACACACACCATATATACACATATACTTTACATGCATACACACATATACGTAACGAGGTGAATAAGAAACCAACTTCAGCCTCGTCACATAACATACATACATACACCATACATACACACAGATAAACACTTATATACAGTACATACATACACCATACACAGATATATTGCACATACACACATACCATAGATACATACACACAACATACATACACACAGATACACATACATATACCGCATATGCATGCACACACATACACATAACATACATACACAATACATACACACACATATATACAGTACATACATACACATACATATACCATACAAACATATACACAGATATATCGTACATACACACTCATATACATACCATAGATACATACACTGTACATAACTATACCACACATACACACACACTTATATACAGTACATACATACACCATACACAGATATATTGCACATACACACATACCATAGATACATACACACAACATACATACACACAGATACACATACATATACCGCATATGCATGCACACACATACACATAACATACATACACAATACATACACACACATATATACAGTACATACATACACATACATATACCATACAAACATATACACAGATATATCGTACATACACACTCATATACATACCATAGATACATACACTGTACATAACTATACCACACATACACACACACTTATATACACATAGTATACACATACATACACATATACTGTACATGCACACACTTATATAAACATATAGTATATACATATACATACACATGTACTGTACATACATGCACATAGACATACACCATATATACATACACACATATCCCGTACATACACAGATACACACACATACACTGTAAATACCTATACCGCACATATGCACACACTTATATACACATAGTATACACATACATGCACATATACATACACACACTTCTAAACACATATAGTATACATATATCTACACATATACCATACATACACACACTTACATACATGCACATAGACATACACCATATATACATACACACATACAGTATACCGTACATACACGGACACACATATACCGTACATACATAGATACATACACATATATCATACATACACACACACATATTGTACACACACATATGTAAATATACACACACATAATAATCTATGACCTCAGGTGTTCTGCTTAGATGAGCCATGGAGGTCAGCTACATAGTGCAGAGATAAGCAGGAGCCAAGAGAAGACTGCAGGGTCCACTAGGGGGGAAGGGGGCACAGAGCACAGAGGATTTCAGCTCCCTGCTACAGAGCTCTCCCATGCAGTGAGCCTCTTCCCATCCCATGACCTCCTCTGTGAGATACCCTGTGCAGTGAGCCTCTTCAACTGGGCTCCTTGATGCTGCAGCCTGCCTGGAATGGCACAGTGGAGGAAGCAGAATACAGTACACACTGTAAGTCCTGCTCTTCCTCCACTGCTGTCCCCTGTGTGTGTGCTGTGCGCCCGGGCCCCTGACAACCAGTGAGTACTCACCATTGGGACGCGCCATGCAGGAGGACAGACAACAGCCATTGAGTGCTCTCCTCAGTCTGGAGAGGAAAGCATTCATTGGTCAGCGTCTCTCCCTGCATGACACACACCTTTTTTGAACTCCTGCTCTCCCGCGCCGCTCTCTCCCCTGCTCTGGTGTTCAGGTGATTACAGCAGGAAGTGAGAGGGGCTGATGCTGCAAAATACCGGGCCCCTTGCACTCCCGCCACCCGCAATCTGGACGACTGGCCCCATAGCGGCTGCATACTCTGTTGCTATGGGCAGTACACTCAGGGGCCCCCTTCCACCTCTGGGCCCAGGTGCATTGCACCGGCTCATCCAGCGGTATGTCCGCCCTTGCATTACAGCTAGCCAATCAGGGCGCAGGAAACCTCCACAATATCCTGACACAACGGCTTGTGTCATTGGCCTCTGAAATCACGTCCCTCTCTCCATATAAAGAGCGGGCATTTTGTTTTAGCGCCATTTTGACACTGTAAAAGTGCAGAGAGGCTGCTTCCGATGCTGGCAGTGTTAGCAGCTAGATTTTAGCTAGTTAGCTAGGTGGTTGTTTCTTACTCACTTTAGTTAGGTAGTGTCCTGTATCGATGTGAAATTGACCTTCCAGCAATTTTTTTTTGCCATTACTGAGCTCGACAGACAAAGACAGCAGGGCACATGTCCTACAAGTGTGTTGCGCACTGCTTCTATTGTGCTCCAAGCATGAGTATAGCATTCTAAATCTTATTTTTTCACTAAGTGTGAAACAGCCTGCTGTGTCTTACTTTGTCATTTAGTGCTGTGGTGACATTGTTCTGTCATTTGAGCTGAAGAAATGAAGAAATATTTTAGGGGGCAGTTGCTAGCGTGATTCACAATGCCATATCTCACCCTGTTATTTAATGGTGGTGAAATTCCACAGTGTGCATAGCTCATGCACATTAAAAAAATATTAATTTTAAAAAATATTTTAAAAAATATTAATTAAATGGTTGGAGACCACTGCTCTAGTGCATGTTTCTAATGAGCTGATTCACAAAAGCTTTTTGATAAGCATGTCCCATTTATACAATGTAAAGTTTACAATCATATTAAAAATGGATGAACGTAGCTTCTGTAAGCCTTCGGAATCACTTTAGTTGGTAAACCTAATCATTTTTAGTCTGATAGTGGTTCTGAGGCCCTTTCTTAATTTCATACCTACAGTAGCATAAATGGTAGAAGAAATGTTTATTAGAAAAGCAACACATAATGAAGAATCAATTTGCTGTGAAAAAAAAAATGTTCTCGCTCATGAAACATTACAAATGTTTTGTAATATTTCCTGTTAAAATTTTAAAAGCTCCTTGTAAAAAAAAAAAGAAAAAACTATTAAAGGAAGATAGATTTTTATGGCTTTAGTTTATGTATACTTCCGTAAAATGTAAGCATATGTTCACCAAAAGGGGAGCTTTGCTCTATAGCCCATATTTGTACATATACTCTGGTTTACAGAATTATTTCTTCTATATGTAGAATGTATACACAAGGGAAGAAAACCATATGACCCAGTATGTAAACATTGCTCAATAGGGAAATACCAGCTGTTCCTGTATATAGTAACATCCTTCATCATGGAACGTCCAAACAACATTCAGTTAAACATTAATATAACAAACATGTTAAGCAAATACACATGTTATTTAGCATGCGGAGAAGCAGAAATACACTCATTTAGTACAATCCATAATCTATTCTAGCATCTTGCTGTAAGGAACAATAATATGCCTTCCTTGTGGTGTCTTCTGATGTAATAATGACGAAATTCTAATTTGTCTTAAAGTGCCACCATCTCATGAGAGTTATTATTTGGCTGAGTTCACACTTAGCGTTTTTTCCGCGTTTCCGCAGCGGTTTTAAACACGCGATTTTGCAGCGAAAACGCGAAAAATAAGCATCCCATGCATTCCTATGGGATTCCGCAATGCTGTGCTAATTCTGCGGTTTTTTTCGCGGAGGAATCGCTTAGCGGTAAAAAACGCAGCATGCTCGTTAGTTTAGCGGAATCGCGGCGATCCCGCACCAATAGGAATGCGTTGTTCTGAGAGCCCGGAGGACAGTCTCCTCTCCTCCGGACAGTGGGTACCATATCCCTGTAAAAAATAGAATTAAAATAAAAAATATTGTTATTCTTACCTTCCGGCGTCCTGCGCAGCCTTTCCGCCGTTCTCTACGCTCCCGGTCCCAGTAATCCTTTGCAAGAATGACCGCGAGACGTTGCGATCCCGCGAAAACAGATGCCATCGCGATCATTCTCGCAAAGGATTACTGGGACCGGGAGTGTGGAGAGAGGCGGGAAGGCTGCGCGGGACGCCGGAAGGTAAGAGTAACAATATTTTTTATTTTTTTTTATTATTTTTTACATCCTATCTTTAACTACTGATGCTGCATAGGCGGCCTCAGTAGTAAAAAGTTGGTCACACTCGTCAAACACTATGTTTGACGAGTGTGACCAACCTTTCAATCAGTTCTCCAAGCGATGCTACAGATCGCTTGGAAAACGCTAGCATTCTGCAAGCTAATTACGCTTGCAAAACGCTAGTTTTTCAGCGGGAATTTAAAATGCGATTTTCACACGGAATGGAATCTGGAATTCTAGTGGTAATTTCCGCAAGAGTTCCGCTACGTGTGAACGTAGCCTTATTATTATTATTATGCATTTATATAGCGCCATTTATTCCATTTACATGTGAAAAGGGAAAGTTATCTATAAGATTATGCTCAAGAGTGCTTCTAAACGCTCACTCAGTCCTCACAAAAGAACATTTGCTTCAGAATATGATGGCGCTCCAATAGGCAGGGAACAAAACAGGAAATACTCAAATAAAATCATGCTCAGCCTACAGGTCAATAAAAATGAGAAATCCAATGGGTCAAAGATTTCCTGGAATCTGTCAATTTTGTTGTTCAGGCTGGTATTTTTTTTTTCAAATTGAAGACATCATATATTAGAGTATACCAATCATAAAGCAGAAGCAGGGAGAGTTTTTAGAACGGTTGTATCATGATTTACCAAGAATGATTACTCTAGAACATTGAAACTACATTACTGCCATAGAAAATGGGAAAAAGGAAAAAAAGCGCTATATAATGTATTTATGAAATATTCATTTGCAAAATTGCTATGAAAAATACAGTAAAAAAGAAGGTGCTTAGCGCATAGATTGGCCAATATGTGTGAGCCCAATTGCCATGTCAAGGCATCCTTTAAAAGTTAGGTCCCTGTCCTGATATGTCACATCTCCTGGGCAAAAAAAACTACAATTTATGGGGCAGGAATGGACCAGCTAACTACTTAAAATCACCTGTGGCTGATCAAACCCTTTTTTGACATGTGCACTCCCACTCCCATCAACCACAGGTGATTTTAAGTCATTAGCTGGTCCATTCCTGGTAAATGATGGTGCAAATTTTCTCGTTTTTCAAGTTATATGCTTTTTTTGGTTGGCACCTGTTCACATTAGTCTGGATGTGTTGGTATTTTCTCAATTTGTAATAAGCCTTGCAATGTCATCTAGGATCAGATCAATATCGGGAAAACTCCTCTAAGTGAGCCTTTGCTAACTTGCAAACTTGATTGACCTATGCCGATTCACCGTCAATTTGTACATATAGCAAAGAAAATTCAGCTATCCTTGACCACTTTTGTGAATGTCTTATATGTTCAAGTACATGACCCATATCTTCTGGAGTTGTCCACTTATTGGACTCAAGTCCAAACCTTTATTCAACAAAGTCTAGGTAATATGTATGCTCAGAAATCTAGTGAAAGATTCATCCCACCTAGAGGCCTTTACAAGGCTCTTACCAGGCTGCTCTTTTACATTTTATAAATATAAATACAATTTCTTCCCTTTAAAACTTACTTCTGTCAATCTGGGTCTATTTTCTCACTGTAAATAATATAGATATTGATGGCATAATCCTTTAATGTAAATACTGCTCATATCAACTTACTGTATATATAATGCATAAAAGCTGTTGCGAGGCAATAATGATGCTCCTGAGATGTCCATCAGATCTTGGGAAACCTCATTTTAAATAAATAAAAGAGCATTTATTGGTGATCTGAAAGTGATTTTGTGTCATTCAGCTACTAATTCTAATAATAATTGGCCTCAAAAGCAAAATTGTTACAGCAGGGAAGATTTAGATAGTGGGACAGATATATCAACTATATATCTTCAACTGATTGGCAAATGAACCTACATTTCAACCATTTCTTTTTTCACATTATTATTTAGCTTAAAGTGAGTCTATCAGCAGAATATTAATGTTCAAGCCAAGCAAAGTCTCTCAAGGCATTCTTGATGTTGCCATACAGTTAAATGCACTTTCCCACCAATTTTCTTTCCATCCATCTCTGCTTTTCTCTAGCCCCTTTAAAGTCAGAGCTGTCAATTATGAAAGAGGAGGGCAGAGATATGTAATGTGGCGTGGGGCGGTAGCCGTGGGTGAGGTTCTCATGTTTCACGCTCCAGCATGCTACATGTGTGTGCTCATGTTAGCTGGGTGATACGCCTCTGGAGACTATATGGTGCCAGGCAGGCCAGGAACAGATGTTACCAGGGGTGGCATTCAGCCAATTCTCCCTGGTTCGATGGAACTGCTTGTTAAGAAAGCAGCCGGTTCCCCGAACCGGGGAGACTCAGAGCCGCGATCCGGTACTGCCACCAGGGGCGGGCTGGGCCGGGTGGCAGAGGGGCAAGTTTTTTTTTAATATAAGTCTGGGGTCGGTCCCTCCTCCACCCCTCAGCTCCTCCCCTCCTTCCTAAGACATCATACTCACCTTCTCCAGCGGTGCCTGCAGCCCAATATCCTCTAGTCTTCCTGTGTGAGCGGTCACGTGGTACCGCTCATTACACTAATGACTATGGACGCCACTCCTCTCCCATAGGCGTGGTGTCCATATTCATGAACTTAATTAGCGGTACCACGTGACTGCTCATACAGGAAGAGGAGAGGATACAGGCGCCTGGATTTACATGCAGGGACCCTGGAAGAACTCAGGTGAGCCCAGCCATGCATACAAAGGGGGGGATGAGAATTAGCCCAGGGGGTTGGGGGAGGACGAGAATGAGCACAGAGGGGCGGGGGGAGGATGAGAATGAGCCCAGGGGGACGGGGGAGGATGAGAATGAACCCAGGGGGATGGGGGAGGATGAGAATGAGCCCAGGAGGATGGAGGGAGGATGAGAATGAGCCCAGGGGGACGGGGGGAGGATGAGAATGAGCCCAGGAGGATGGGGGGAGCATGAGAATGAGCCTAGGGGGACGGGAGGAGGATGAGAATGAGCCCAGGGGGACAATGACAATGAGCCCAGGGGGACAGGGGAGGATAAGAATGAGCCTGGGGGTAGGATGAAAATGAGCCTGGGGGGAGGATGAGAATGAGCCCGGGGGATGGGGGGGTGAATGAGCCCAGGGGGAAGGGGGAGGAGGATGAGAATGAGCCCATGTGGGGCCATTATACTGCATGCAGCATCATTTGGGGCCATTATACAGTATGGAGCAGTATATGGGACCATTATACAGTATGGAGCATCATGTGGTGCCATTATACTGTATGGAGCATCATGTGGAGCCATTATACTGTATGCAGCATCATGTGGGGTGATTATACAGTATGTAGCAGTATATGGGCCATTATATTGTATGCAGCATCATGTGGGGCCATTATACTGTATGAAGCAGTATATGGGGCCATTATACTGTATGGAGCCTCATGTGGGGCCATTATACTGTATGCAGCATAATGTGGGGCCATTATACTGTTGTAGGGTTGTGGGAGTGTTTTTTGGGTTATTTTAACTGTTCGTTTAGAAAATATGGAAAATCTGTTATAATAAGAGGATTAAGTCTGGATACCATGAAGAATTTTATGATGAATATATACAAAGTGATCTACATCTCTATCAATCTTTGAAGTGGATCGATATATTATGTTATGTGCACTTTTGTATTTTTGTTACAGTATATTTCATATATGTATGTATATGCACTGTCACCTTTATATTTATAACTATTTATAATAATTTTTGCTCAGTCACTTTCACATTAATTGCATTATTATTGTTTATATTGAATATTTATATATTTTCATTTTATGACAAATAATTAATGATTTGTTTATAATCATTGGTATGTGATTTGTGGTTTATAATTGCTTGTAAACAAAAAGATTATTTTTTCTGCACATTGTCACCTTAATATCATATATCATATATATATATTTTATGCACTGGTAGATTCCTTGTTAAATTGGTATGTATAGTATTATTTTTATTCAATCGTTTTCTGCCTTCTATGTGCGCGATATAGAGTTCTGACTGCTCCTAGTCTTGAAATTCTCCGGTAGTATGGAGATGACTTGACAACCACGCACCTGTTATTCAGGTAGCCTGGATGTTTGAGCGTATCTAACCGGAGATCACGAGACATTTTGAAAGGTAGCGCCTGAATGACATGGCGCGCCGCCACTTAGAAAGGCGGTTGGAACATAATTAGATTTTAAGTAAGTCCCTT
The DNA here is from genome assembly GCF_039654945.1 of Dendrobates tinctorius. Taxonomy (NCBI): domain Eukaryota; kingdom Metazoa; phylum Chordata; class Amphibia; order Anura; family Dendrobatidae; genus Dendrobates; species Dendrobates tinctorius. Next base: position 8,480,087 of record NW_027361876.1, read on the forward strand.
TCATTGGGGGAAGGATTGTTTATATACCCGCTCTCCCTCTTCCCCATTATGCCCCCTGAGGAAGAGGACGAAACACGCGTCGGGGTGAGGGACGCAGCTTTCATTCCACACGATTTCAGTGGGCTAGGTGAGATATTTTGACTGCCATAATTTTACTTGCAGCTGAGGAAATAATCTTGGTGGATATTTATTTGTATTTGTGCAGTCCTTTCTTTGGCATAAGGCCGGGAATTAGTTCATGTGTTTCCTTCCTAAGCGCTGTATAGGCTATGGGCTGTTGCTGGGCTTTTTAATTTCGGCTTTGTCCGAGCGCATCTAATGAGAGGAAACTGTGTCTAATATTGTTCATATAATTTTGACTAGCTGCTGTAGTATTATTGTCTCTACCTTTTGCCCGTATTTTTGTGTGTTTAAGGGGTGATTAGCCTTATATGTCCCACTATAGAGGTTGCTATTTTTATCTATTTTTCAATTGTTATTTTTTAATGTGTATGTAATAAAAATTATTTTATTCTATTTGTTGGGTATTTGTGCTTTTTCTGTTCACCTTTTAATATGGTGCAACGGACGGGTTTATCATTATACTGTATGCTGCATAATGTGGGGCCATTATACTGTATGCATCATATCACATGGGGCCATTATACTGTATGGAGCATCATGTGGGGCCATTATACAGTATTGAGCAGTATATGGGACCATTTTACAATATGGAGCATCATGTGGGGCCATTATACTGTATGTAGTATCATGTGGGGCCATTATACTGTATGCATCATCACGTGGTGCTATTATATGGAGCATCATGTGGGACCATTATACTGTATGGAGCAGTATATGGGGCCATTATACTGTATGCATCATCATGTGTGGCCATTATACTGAAGAATGTAGTGCACAGCCTGGCCAGCCGGTCAGTCAAGTGATACAGCTGCATAGAAATAGGAGAGCCACTGGCCAGAATGTGCACTGTTCTGATCTTATTCCAATTTATTTTTTTTCAACTGTTTGACTGCGCCCCTACTTGTATATGTTTGAGGAAAAGGTGTGTGTAAATGGGTGTGGCTTAAAATGGGTGTGGTTTTCCTACACACAAACACACAACCTGTTGTTAAAATTTGAATCCCACCCCTGGATGTTACGGAGATGAGTGAGAGAGACCAAGGTCCTACAATAATTTTATTTTACTGAACATGAACTTGATAAGTTCTATGTATGTCAGATCATAGGCACAATTCTTCACAAATGTTTCTCTTATATTAAGCAGATATGGGCACTTCTCATTTACATTCAATGACACTTCATTTTCCTTGCACTTCATAATGTTGCGTTGGGTCATGGTATGATATTACGGCCACTTACAGCTCACAGCTACTCTCAGTCCCAATTGACTAATGAGGGCCCTATTGTTTGAGGCATGTAGGTACCTCCTCACTAGAATTTTGAAAATCCTCTGCTTTCCATAGGAGAATTTATGTCCCAATATAGTGATCATAACTTCCTTTCAATATAGACAATTGAGCTTTGTTTCACTATAGACAACTGTTCACTAGCGTCCTGCTGGTACAATTCTTTCTTTGCTGTCAGTCCCCTGTAAGTGGGCCCTCTGCTCCCCCTGGACAAAGTTCCTTACCATTTGAATGGTCTCGCTGGCCTGGGTTCCAATCTGTCAAATGTTTAGTTACGTTCCCTTGGTCATTAGGGCATATTATCTGGTGTCTTCCTGTTCACACACAACACGCTGTAGCATGTCAGTCTGCCAGCTGTCAGACCTTAGGTCTTACACTACTGAACTCTGGGCCCTTTCTGACTCACTAACAGAAAGTTGTCTTCTGTCTTCCCACATAACCCCTCCCCTTCTGGGCTGGTTCCAACTATTAACTATCTATACCCCAACTATGGCCATGCAAATTGTCAAACAGCTAAAATCACATTTAATTAAGGACTGTGCAATTTTTTGTTTTTGAGCTTTCGTGTTTTCCTCCCCTTATTCCAAGAGCCATATCTTTTTTATTTTTCTGTCAACATAGCCATGTGAGGGCTTATTTTTTGTGAGACAAGTGGTACATTTGAATAACACTATACATTTTATCATATGATATCATGGAAAGTGCAATTACATAAATTTGGGGGTTTTATTTAAAAAAAAAAAATTGCTTCTGTCGTTACTTCCGGAGAGCTGTAACGTTTTCAATTTTGTGGATATAAGGCAGTGTGAGCACTTGCTTTCTTTGTGCCCTGAGCCATTGTATACCATTTTGGGGTATATACACTGGTTTGATCACTAGCTATTACATTGTTTTCTGTTGCTGCAAAAGAAAAAAAACACAATTCTGATTTATTTTCTCATTGCGCCATTTACCGATCGGACATTTATTGAACACAGCAATATCAAATATATGTATTTTTTCAATTTTTTTTATTTCTTAATTTTTGTATGGGGCAAAAGGAGGGTGATTTGAACACACACACATATATAATATGTGTGTATATATATATATATATATATATATATATATAAAATGTGTGTATATATTTAGATACTATATATATATATATATATATATATATATATATATATATGTGTGTATATTAATATTTGTGAAAAAAAATTTTTACCTTTGCACTGCTATAAATATCTAAAATCATTGTCTCCTATGAACGCAAGCCATGGACTGGCTTTCACAGGAGTACCGTTGTAGGAACCGGTGGCAGGCTGGGGCGGAGGGTAGCGTGCTGTGGTATTTAGGTGGTGTGGCTGGTAGGCGGGGGAGGTGTGCTGCACTCACAGGAATGGGGGGTGACCCACTTCTTGACGTCAACAGGCACGAGACAGAGGCAGGAAATGTATTCAACAGGGTTTGCTTTTATTGGCCGCCCTTACGACAACCAGCACCATATATGACAGATGGTTTACACTTTTTTATCACTGCAGACAGGCCCGGGCACCTTCACTTGTTCACTTTCTCCATCAGGCGTACTTCGTGGCTCTATCCACTGTGGCTGCCCTAGGCCAATCCACCATGGCGTTTCACCTTCCAAAGTCCACCGTACACCTGGCCCTCACAGGCCGTCTCTACCTGTGACCAATGTGCTGTAGGGTCACCCCCGTGACCGTTTCTACCATCAGAAAGACTCTGAGGGGTCTCCTCTGTGTGACAGACCCTCCTTCTTTGTGAGCTCCACCGGCTGACTGAAGCTTCTAGAAGCTCACCTCAGTATTTATACAGTCAGTCCAGGTAGCTCCACCCTCTGTCACCTGACAGTCACCTTCGCCCAATCAGAGTCACCTTGACCTCTGGCAGTTATGTAACCCTCATATGACAGTTACATAACCACTGCCGTCGGTGCTCTCCAGTGACCTCTAATGGGCAGACTGCCAAATGACACCTACTGTCAATCACTCTGTCTCCTATTACAGACAGAACCGTACCCAGCTCAACCTCCCCACGTTCTCCCTTCCTTTCACCATTGTCGTCCTCGACAATTGCGTCACGGGGATGAAAGTGGTGTCAATACCTGATATTGACATGGTTGTCACCTGAGTCACACATACCTTTAGTCACACAGATCTCCCTGCGTCACACAAACTTTCCTGGTCACACAGACCTCCTTGCGTCACACAGACTACCAGTCACACAGACCTCTGTGTCGCACAAACTTTTGGTCTCACAGACCTCCCTGCGTCACACAGACTACCAGTCACTCAGACCTCTGTGTCACACAAACTTTTGGTCCCACAGACGTCCCTGCGTAGGTACCTGGCCCTTCTGTTTTCCCTTGGTCCCGCCGTCTTTTTAACTTAACACAATCAAGGTCGGCATATTCCACGTACCCAGGACCTGTTGAGTACACATTTTTTTAAATGAATAACAATAACATTTCAACACTTCAAAGACTCCACACACTTCTCCACATTTGCTGCAAAACGTTTTTTTTTTTTCTCTTTTTTTTTTAGCACACAGAAACAATAATCGAAGGAGGAAAGGGGTGTTCCCCCTTCCTTTAAGAAAAACACTTAAAACATTTTTTTTTTTTTAAGGCATCCCTGCTTCACCAGGGGATATACTTTCATGGGGACACGGAACAGTCCCCTACTAGTGCAACAGTGCACTGCAGTCCTGGCAGTCCAAAATAGTTGCACTCCGGGCCACCTCCTGGCGGCCGATGTCTCGCCAAAACAGAGGAGGACTCCACAGCCATGGAGTGTTCTGGGATGCCAAGATTGCCTCTGAGTCCCGAGCGTTCCCGATGTTCGAGACCCAGGAGTCCTTATCCTATTACGGAGGCTCATACCCCTCGAGGTAAGCGGTGATGGCTACCGCATAATAGCTGCGGGGGCAGTACTCTTTATAGTACGAGACCAAATCCCCCGGTTGAGGGAGCTGGCCGTGCCTAATGGAGGCCACATTGACGTATACCTTGTAGCCGGCGGTGTCCCTTATGAATCCGTAGCCTCTGCTAGTGTCCATATAGACTACCCGCCCGTGTGATCGGGGAGCAGATATGCCAGTCTCTCCTTTTTCATGCAGGAGCCCCCAGATCTCCCGCTCTCTGGCTTTCTTCTCCTCAATGACCTCCGCTATCCAGGCGGAGGGTCCGGTATAGACCGCAGAGTCCGGTGGGCGGGTCGCGGTCAAGAGCGGGGGCGAGGCAGAAGTGGCCGCAGGCTCTGATGTAATATAGGCTGCAGCCGGCTTTGTCAGCGATGTTGGTGCGGCTGCAGGGGAGCCCACAGCTGGGACCAAGGCCTCCATGGGCTCCGTCACAACAACCACAGGTGGAGCCACAGATGAAACAGCGGCCGCACTTTCTGGTAAGGCGGATACTGCAGCCGAAGATCCGGTTTTAGTAGGGGCCGGGAGTGTGGCCGATACAGCGGCAGTCAGCTTATCAGGGGACACACCGTCATCCGGAACAGCCGGCTTCACAGTGCAAGGCGTCGGGCGGGGAGGCCGAGGGCCAGTGTCGGGACCCCGCGGTCTGTCCGATGCTGGGAGCGTAGAAATCAGGTTGGGCTGGAGTACTGCTGGCAGGACCGTGGGCATGCTCACCTTCACAGCTGCCGCTGCTTCCTGAAGACTTTCCCACCGCTCCATTCTTAGCCATGGGTCTTCACCCCGCCATCCGACAGGGCCGGCCTCCAGGCCCGACAGCTCCGCAGGGAAACTCCCTGGGCAGGTTTCCAAATTTTGGCGCCACCGCCACTCCTGGCGTCCGATGCCCCGACAGCCACAACGTCTCATGCCGCTCGAGGTCCAGTAGCTGAATGGCGCCAGACAGCCACAGCAGGTCTCTCCACCCAGGCCACTCCCGTTCTTTGGGGGTGCGGCGGTGGACCTCCCCACCCATTTTCCAGGGTCCCACATGAGGGTGCAGTTCTCTTCCAACAAACACCACTCCCTCCAGGGGCAGTTGATATAAAGCCCCGGGTCATCCAGAACAAACAGCAATTTCTGTGCCTGTTGCTTTGGGCACCAAATCACCACAGTCATTTTTAACAGCCAGCAATCCACAGTCCAGTTTTCCAAATTGTAATCCACAGGAACCAAAACAAAGCAGTACTTCACCCCAACAGCTTGGGGCCTTTGCTCCTTGGTGGCAGGCCTGCCGCTGAAGATGTATTGGCGGCGATGGATCCTACCGATTACGCCAAATGTAGGGACCGGTGGCAGGCTGGGGCGGAGGGTAGCGTGCTGTGGTATGGCTGGTGGTATGGTGGTGTGGCTGGTAGGTGGCGGAGGTGTGCTGTACTCACAGGAATGGGAGGTGACCCGCTTCTTGCCGTCGACAGGCACGAGACAGAGGCAGGAAATGTATTCAACAGTGTTTGCTTTTATTGGCCGCCCTTACAACAACCAGCACCATATATGACAGATGGTTTACACTGTTTTATCACTGCAGACAGGCCCGGGCACCTTCACTTGTTCACTTTCTCCATCAGGCGTACTTCATGGCTCTATCCACCGTAGCTGCCCTAGGCCAATCCATCATGGTATTTCACCTTCCAAAGTCCACCGTACACCTGGCCCTCACAGGCCGTCTCCACCTGTGACCAATGTGCTGTAGGGTCACCCCCCGTGACCGTTTCTACCATCAGAAAGTCTCTGAGGGGTCTTCTCTGTGTGACAGACCCTCCGTCTTTGTGAGCTCCCCTGGCTGACTGAAGCTTCTAGAAGCTCACCACAGTATTTATCCAGTCACTCCAGGTAGCTCCACCCTCTGTCACCTGACAGTCACCTTCGCCCAATCAGAGTCACCTTGACCTCTGGCAGTTATGTAACCCTCATATGACAGTTACATAACCACTGCCGTCGGTGGGTAGACTGCCAAATGACACCTACTGTCAATCACTCTGTCTCCTATTACAGACAGAACCGTACCCAGCTCAACCTCCCCACACCGTGACCACAGACACAGGGATTGTCAGCAGACCCCTGGCTGTCATCACAACACATCAGCATCCCTTGATCATGTCGCGGGAGCACCAATGAGGGCTGGCGCACATTAAATGTCAGTGTCAAAGATTAACAGTGGCATTTAACATGTTAATAGCCACGGGTGGAGCTCCAATCCACCAGTGCCTGTTAGAGGCAGGTAATGACTGAAGACTGAATTCTTCAGTCATTATCTGCATGGAAAGATACGGACTCAGCTTTCAAGACTACATCAAAGGCAGAGATACGACTTATGATGATTATGTACGTCATAAGTTGTTCAGGGTTTAAACAGTTAAATGTATTGTTTAACAGCATCTTATCTTCAATGGGAGGTGAGGTCAGTACCTCCATAGGTGAAAAATGAGTAAGTAGAAGGTGCACAAAACTGTTTGGCCATGCTGACGGTGTACTGAATACTTGTGATTGGTTTCAACAGTCATTTTATACTGACCGACTCCCTTTAAAGCATTATACACACCTCCAACTTTCATGAATGAGATGGCAATAACAGTGACCAAATGCTGACTAAAGAAATTTGTGGGAGTCATAAAGACAGAATAGCACGCCCACACATGGCTGTTTTTGGAGCCCTACCTCCTGCGGCTAGCGTTTGATTGCTGTTATTCTGGTCTCTGCCAGGATCAACTGAGATGTTAATAATTCTTTAAAGCGGTTATTCATTACTAAGACAACCTCTTCTCATTCCCCATGTTTGGCCCCAATAAAATAAAAACACATATACCTGCCGTGCTGGTGCCCATCCAGCGGTGTCGGTACTTGTGTTCCAGGAGCTCATGTGTGGTTGTTATGAAATGTCAGCCCAGCGCCCAATCACTCCTCGCGTTATGGTTTCCTCCTTTAGATGTATTAGTAAGTGGCCAGCTGCTGCTTCCACTTTCTCTTGATTACTAATATGTCGGAAGGCGGGGACAATGTCGCCAGTCCTGATTTGACGCCAGGCTCACAAGTCATAACAATTGCACAAGAGTCCCGGAAATGTGAGTGCCGACACTGCTGGAACTGCGCCGTCATGAGAGGTGAGTATAGGTCTTTCCATTTTATCAGGGCCAAACATGGGAAATGAAAAGGGGTTGTCCAAGTAGTGGACAGCTCCTTTATATCAACCAAATATTAAATGGATTGATGTAGTTGTTGACCAATAAATGACTCTGAGAAATTAATAGTAACGTAACTACAATAGGTTTTCAGGGGCATTTACAAACGCCAATGTATGGCATTAAAATATGCAACAGGTTTGACAGGTGGCAGTCGTTTAATAGCCTTTTTATTTATAGAAGACTAGATGGAGTCCCGATGCGATAGGGTGGTAATGTCACGATGGGGGCAGGCTTTGCAGCGTTGAGAATCTCTCGCCCCCATGTGCTCACCCACCTATCCACTCTCTCTTTCCCCATGTGCTGACTTCTCCCATCTGTGCTCTCTTCTTTGACCTGTCTACCCCATGTGCTATCCCCCTTGTCTGTTATCTCTCTCCTTCCTGTGCGCGTCCAATCAGTGATGTTGGATTCGCGGCCGGACTGTGCCTGTCACTGATTGGCCGTGGCCGGCCGGGTGCGACCAATCAGTGACGCAGGATTCGCGTCTTGACTGCGCCTGTCACTGATTGGTTGCGGCCGGGCATGACCAATCAGTGATGCGGGATTCGTGGCCGGACTGCGCCTGTTGCTGATTGGTCGCGGCCGGCCGGGCGCGACCAATCAGCGACGCGGGATTTCCGTTACAAACAGACAGACAGAATTAGACGATTATATAGTAGATTGGGTTGCACTCACTGTAGTAGAGAGGTGCTAGTTGATCAGGTAGATATCCCTGTAAAAGCCTGTTTAGACTGGAAGACCATGCTTCTGGTGCACCCTGAACAATCAGTAATGGATCATTCTGTGGGCACAGGTTGCCAGTGTTCTTGGTAGGAAAATCCAGTTTACACAAGATGATGAGCTGCCAAAGCAATGATCTTTTAGGTAAGCCAAGTTATCATTTCACCCAACAAACAATCATTTGGCTCGTTCATCAGGTGATCAGCAGCCTGTGCACACTGCACGATTATCGGGAAACAAGCATTCCTAGGAACGCAAGTTGCCGATAATTGCGTAGTGTAAATGCACCTTTGCTTTCCACTCTTTTTATGAGGTCTTGTACACCTACAACTCCGAGATGCAACCACACCTTTAGTACATACATGAGCTAAGTCATGATGTTACATTTTCATAATGAACTGCTAAATTGCTTTAGAAAAAAGAATGGATCTACCTGTGGCAAAACATTTCTGTATCCCTGATCACAGCAGCATGGATATGAAATTACTGGTATTGAAAGGTAACTTCACATCTCAGAGAGAGAGACGAGTTTGGGAGTACAAATTTATGACGAACTTTGACACTCTCAGTGCTGGAATGAATGTGTCGCATGGATTTATGTCTTTTTACATCAATTAAGGAATTTCCTTTTAAAACCTTGTGGGGGCATCACAACACAGAACTAGACCCCAATCAGAGGACCATAAAACTTCCGGACTCCTTATCTATGAACTGGTCCAATGTTTATATTTATGTTTCTCCCTCTCCCATATTGATAGTTCTGCTTCACGTCACTTGTCTTATCTATTGCATTTTTTCTAGGCTGTATTGTGCATAAATATGTGACTTCAGATTTTGTATTAGTCTAGCCTGATGAAGAGACCTGAGTAGTCTCGAAAGCTTGCAATGTGTTACCATCTTTTCCGTTAGCCATTAAAAGGTATCAACTACTGAGGACTCTCAATCCTGAATATTTAGTTTTGCAGATATTCAGCAGCTCCATATACAGCCGTGTTCTTACTTTTAGCTTTTTTTCTAAAATTTCGCAACCTCTCATTTTACAGTGTATACACAACTTCCCGCTTTTAATTGCAAAGTCAAAGTCATTAATCATTGGCATTAGTTTACTACTTTACTTAAGAAAGTGTGACCCAGAAAACGTACTACATACACCCTAAAAATCGTCTGCTGGAGCCTGTTTAATAAATAACCCATTAAAATAATTTCTCATTATCTGCCAAGAATTTTTATTTGCACAGCAAACAGTGATTAATATGTTTTCCTCAAGGGGCAACAGCTGAACAATCCTGCTTGGCAGATGCAAGTTATAATTCATAGATATAAGATAGCTGAAGCCTATCTGCCCAGCTTTTCTATAAACATGCACGAATGGCTCAGCCAAGTAATCATATTTCTTCTAATGGGGTAAAACGAGATAAAGCACTGTCATACACAGTCTCAGTAGAGTAAATGACTGAGCTTGTTGTAATGCAACATTTCCAGTCCTCATTCACCCCCAGATCTGTATTGGGGAAATCGGTGGGAGTCCCCATACACATTAGATTGTTGGTGGCTGCTCCAAATCTGACATGGCAACATTCCATGTACTCCGGTAATCTAGCACACCCAAAACAAATACTGATACTGTATGTCTAATAGCTTCATATAAAATTGGACTTTTTAGGGAACATTCAAGGGGTATCTCCATCTCCAAGATCTTATATAAATATGTAGTAGGTGTAGTAATAATAATAATATTAGCAAATACCTCCAATTAGAAATCTGGGATAGTTCTTCTGATTAGCTATATCGCAGAGCATTGCAGAAGGCTAGGTATCCATGGTTATGCCTGCTCATAAAGTGACAGTTGTTTGTGATCATAACCATGGATACCTAAACTATTGCAATGCCCTTCTTATGGAGTAAGCGACTTAGCTAATCAGAAGAACTATATCACAATTCTAATTGGAGGTATTTTTTAATATTAATATTATTATACCTACTAAATATTGTGATAGTATGAGAAGATGAGCTGGGACAGAGTCAGCGGTTTACGGTGCCCTTTAGGGCCGGAACTATCCGGACTGTCATCACTGTTGCCAGGGGAGGTTTCTTCTGGGAGGGAAGGGCCTTCACGCTGGACAGCAGGGGGAATATAAGGGGGACTTAGCACAGGAACGGGTCAGACTTGGAGGGAAAGTGACAGGAGAAGGTTGACTCCCTCTCCGCTGCTCTGGCTGACAACTCTACACCACTCATCTCTCACAGTGCTGACCCTAAGATTGACTTTGACGCTATAAAGTTATCGTCTGACCATGTTCTTTTGGACAGCCCAGTCCTGCATGTGGTAACAGATAAGCTGACTTGCTCCGTTCCTAGAGACTATTCCAGAGGACCGCCAGCTGCCACGGTGAGTGAGCGTACACATGGCTCTTGTTCGCCGCCATCCCTGAGGAATCCACACAAAGGACTGTTTCTACATTCCAGCGCACTCAAGCCAAACAGGACCGGATCCATCAGCACAGCTGACAAACAGTGCTTCTCGTTTCTCCGTAAGAGAGCCAGAGACTTTGTCCACAATTTGCGACGCCATCGGGAGATTTTCTAGCCTTTCCCCTGCAAGAACTGCAAGCAATAAGTTACCATGATTTTGCATATCTTTCGTTCATTTTGTTTGTGCTCAATTTCCGCAGTTCCTGTTATTAGTCTTGCCTCCCTGCATGGAGTATTCCTTGTTTAACTGCCTGTACAGTAAATTCTGTTACCCCCTTCTCTGTCTCTGGCTCTCCACTGCATTCAACGAACTTCTTCCCTTTACAATAGGATCATGGATATGGGAATACCCTTTTAATCTCCTCCCATACACATTAGATAATTGTTGGCTAACAGATATCTCTCCCGACTTCACCATATACAGGAATGTTCGTCTCAACCAAGTGCTCCTGTGTTCTCAATGAGAGATCCTCTGTCAGTGGCTTTTCTTGAACGAGAAGAAAAGGTTCAGCCACTGAAATTCAGCAGGCAGGATCCTTTGCTCCCCTCACATCATTATTAGGGGTTAAATGAGACTATTGAAAACACATGTTAGATAACAGGAATAATTTTCTATGTAATCAAATCCTCAGTGGCGTACCACCAATGGCGGCAGGCCACGTGAATGCTATGGGGCCCGAAGGGGTGAGAGGGCCCACTGGTGTTGGAACGCAACAGCTGTGCCAGGGTTGGACATACCACATGTGCAGCCAATGCGGCTGCATCGGGGCCCAGAGGCTCCGGGGGGGCCCTGGCCAGATTGCCCTCATGTGCGGTAGGCAGGGAGAGATCCCTGCAGCTCCACTGCCTACAAGAGAAAATGGCAGTGGAGTTGCAGCGATCTGTCCTGCTTCCTGCCCGCGTTTCCTGTCTCACACAGCAGTCAGCGGCATGGCTGGATGACATCATCATTCAGCGCCGCGGCCACTGTGCCAGTGAGAGGAAGCTGCTGGTGATGGTGATGATGTGGCTGCGGGAGAGCATGCGGGGAGGTGAGATGTGCTGTTTGCTGTGTGTGTACGTACGTGTGTGTGTAGAGATGAGTGGTGGTGTGTCTGTGTATGCATGTGTAGCGCTGCGGGGAAACATGCAGAGAGGTGAATAGTGCTGTGTGTGTCTGTGTGTGTGTGCAGGTGGAGGAGAGGGCAATGATGGGGTAATGGGGGAGAAGGCAATGATGGGGTGATGGAGAGGGCAATGATGGAGGTGGTGGGGGAGAAAGCAATGATAGGGGTGGTGAAAAGGGCAACAATGGGGAATGGGGGAGGAGGAAACTATGGAGGTGGTGGAATGGTCAATGATGGTGGTGGTGAGGGAGAAGGCAATGATGAGGTGTTGAAAAGGACAATGATGCTGGTGGTCGAAAGGGCAATAATGGGGTGGTGGGAGGAGGAAATAATAGAGGTGGAATGGGCAATGATGGGGTGGTGGGGGAAATGGCAATGATGGTGGTGATGGAAAGGGTAATGAAAGGGATGGTGGGAGAGGAGGAAATTATAGAGGTGGTGGAATGGGCAATGATGGGAGTGATGGGGGGAGAGGACAATGATGGTGGCAGTGGAAAGGACAATGATGGGGTAGTGGGGAAGGAGGCAATGATGGGGGTGGTAGAGGAGAGGGCAATGATGTGGGTGGTGGGGGAGAAAGCAATGGAGGAGGTGGCGGAAAGGGCAATGATGGGAGTGGTGGGGGAGAAAGCAATGATGGATGTGATGAAAAGGACAATAATGGGGTGGTGGGGAGAAAGAAATGATAGAGGTGGCAGAAAGGGCAATGATGGGGTGCTGGGGAGAAGGCAATGATGGGAGTGGGGGAGAGGGCAATAATGGGTGTCAATAATGGGACAATGAGGGGTGTGGGGGATTGGGAATGGAGGAAGGGGGATTTATAATTGATTTAGGAACAGGGGGAGGTGGAGGAAGACATTATTATCGCTTATTATGTTTAACACAGTCCCTTAGTATATAGTGTACTCACTTATTAAACATAGCACAGACCCTTAGTATATAGTGTACTCACTTATTATGTATATTCACTAAGGGGTTGAAACAAAAGCGCAATAGGGTCTTATCCGGGTAAAATGTACAAATACTGAAAGTATTATACTCACCTTCTCAAAGAGAAAGTAAAGCCTGCATAGTAAGTCAGCCTGCTGCACGTCCAACGGTCCACAGCGGAACCGCACCACAGTTCAATAAGGAATAAATTCTTGGACTTTAAGTGCGCTGCCAGACAGATTCAATAACCACACAAGGTTAAAAAAGTTAACCCTTTAATCCCTACGCGTATTATGTATAACACAGTCCCTTAGTATATAGTATACTCACTTATTATGTATAACACCATCCTGAGTTACATAGTTTCCTCTTTTATCATGTATAACACCATCTCTTATTACATACCATCCTCTCTAATTATATATGGGGCCGTCCCTTATTATATAGCTTCCTCTGCTGTTATGTACATAGTCCTATCTCTTGTTAGATATAAAATGACTGCTGATGGAGGAGCCGGTGACCAGACTACCAGTCCATCATCTCCTCCATTATAAAAGAGGTTATCCGTATATATGGGAGCTCTGAATCTGGCCATAAACTAAAATAGCTGTTGGCTCAATTTTAGATCTGGTTATCCTTTGAGTCAACCATAAAATAGCTTCCCCAAAGGTGAGGTAGACAACCTTCCAAGGGTTCGGAAAGAAAACGCCAAGAGAGTTTACAGAGATAATGGCAAAGGACCCAGATAGACAGTAATATGTGGTTTCAGTGAGCACTGAGGAAGATTTAAGAGCACATGACATCAGACACAAACACCTGACAGCCCGTCTTTTCAGGTGCATACCCCCAGTGATTCATGTTCCATCTCAGCATATTTTGTACTGTACATCTTCATGAATGCAGGTGTTCAAGGAAAAAAATATATAAATCTATCACAAAACAAGTTGTCTACAGAAATTCCACGTGTTTCTAACAGCAGCAAAGAGGAGAGTCACCAAGGACAATGAGTGCTATTTTCACTTTAGTTTACCTGCGGATACTTGCTCTTTGCTTTCATTTTCACTGAACCTGTCAAAGACTGAACTCCTGGTGTTTCCTCCCTCTACTAATGTACCTATACCCGACATTGCCATTTCTGTGTGTGGTTCCACTATTACTCCCCAGCAACAGGCCCGCTGTCTTGGGGTCATACTTGATTCCGAGCTTTCCTTTGCCCCCCACATTCGATCACTGGCTCGCTCTTGTCATCTGCACCTCAAAAACATTTCTAGAATTCGACCTTTTCTTACCTTTGACTCTGCAAAAACTCTTACTGTTTCTCTTATTCATTCTCGTCTCGACTATTGTAACTCTCTTCTAATCGGTCTCCCTCTTACCAAACTCTCCCCTCTCCAATCTGTCTTGAATGCTGCAGCCAGGATCATATTCCTCACCAATCGTTACACCGATGCCTCTACCTTGTGCCAGTCATTACACTGGCTACCCATCCACTCCAGAATTCAGTATAAACTTATTACCCTCACTCACAAAGCCCTCCATGGCTCAGCACCACCCTACATCTCCTCCCTTGTTTCAGTATACCACCCTACCCGCGCCCTCCGTTCTGCTGATGACCTGAGGTTAGCATCCTCAATAGTCAGAACCTCCCACTCCCGTCTCCAAGACTTTACACGTGCCGCGCCAATTCTTTGGAATGCACTTCCCAGGTCAATACGATTGGTCCCCAATCCCCACAATTTTAAGCGTGTCCTGAAAACGCATTTATTCAGACTGGCCTATCGCCTCAACACATTAACCTAATCTATCCCTGTGTGGCAGAGCCAAAAGTTTTACCATAACCAGGTTCCCAGCATCATGTTCCCACATGCTTTATGCATCCATTAGCCCTCTGTGTCCGTACTGTCACACACCTAACATTATGGCTGGTCCATACAATCAGGGCAACTGTTACCACCCACCTTTCGTGTCTACCTCTTTCCTCATAGACTGTAAGCTTGCGAGCAGGGCCCTCATTCCTCTTGGTATTTGTTATAATCTACTGTATGTGATTATTGTTATGCTGTAATGTCTATTGTCTGTACAAATCCCCTCTGAAATGTAAAGTGCTGCGGAATATGTCGGCGCTATAAAAATAAAATTTATTATTATTATTATTATTATTATTATTATTTACACAAAAGAATCTCAATTAAATGAGATCCACAAATCCAGTGCCATTCGGAGCAAGCGCTAACTTGCAGGCAGTTGTTATTGGGTGGCAGACTCAGAATATACTTTTTAGAGCCATTACACACAGGTGCAGCCGGAGCAGAGGAACAAAGGGACGGATTGCAACATGTTATTGGAACAACAGGCCACAAAAAAAGACTTCTGCTTTTATGGTTTGTACAAACTGTCATCTAGCAGAGAAGACTGTAAACAACCTCAATATATGCTCTGCTGACATTACAATGAACCTTTAACATTTACAAAAGATCCTGAGAAGAACAATGGTCTGAACCTACAGCTGTTTTATGTAAACACAAATGCCCACTAACCGAAAAAACGGAAAGTGAATAAGAATAAGAATTTATTTTCAGAAAAACATAGAATGGTAGAGTTGGAAGGGACCTCCAGGGTCATCCTGTCCAACCCACTGCTTAATGCAGGATTCACTGAATCATCTCCATCAGCTGTCTGTCCAGCCTCTGTTTGAAGACTTCCATTGAAGGAGAACTCACCACCTCTCGTGGCAACCTGTTCCACTCATTGATCACCCTCATTGTCAAAAAGTTTTTTCTAATATCTACTCTGTATCTTCTCCCTTTCAGTTTCATTCTATTGCTTCTCGTGTTTCCATGTGCAAATAAGAATAAAAATGATCCATCTGTACTGTGACAGCCCTTCAGATATTTGTAGATAGCTATTAAGTCTCTCCTTAGCCTTTTTTTTTTGCAATAGAAACTTGCCTAGATCCTTTAACCATTCCTCATAGGACATACTTTGTAGTCCGCTCACCATCCTGCTACATCTTCTCCGAACTTGCTCCAGTTTTTCAATTTTCTAGAATGTGATTCCCAGAACTGGACACAGTATTCTAGATGAGGTCTAACCAAGGAGGAGAAGAGGGGGATAATTATTTCACATGATCTAGACTCTATAACTCTCTTAATACATCCTAGAACTGTGTTTGCCTTTTTTTCTGCTGCATCACACTGTTGATGTCACGACCCAACTGAGGTTGGTCCAGCACAATGCACACTCAATGGGAAGGAAAAGGGGAAAGGAAGCCCCTAACAATTGGGAACGAGGGATGAGGCACCTCCTAAACAACAGTATGTGCCTATCCCTAAGCTCCCCTAATACCATATGCAGGTCTTTCCTCCCGCCGCTGTCACATGCCTAGTCCCTAGCTGTCACCTTACAATACCTTGGCTAGTGCACTATCTGGCAAGGATGCTAGCATCACCACTGCAGATGGTAAAAACACAGGGGGTAGTGACAAGCACAAGACAGACAAGGTAAGAAAACAAGAAACTTAGCTCCAGGCTCCGCTGCCAAGCTCCACACCACAGAGGATATGGAAACAGGACCCTGAACTCCACAGAAGTAGCAGATACAGCGGTGACACCAGAGAACTGCAAACTCCAAGGCTGGTCTACATAGAATAACTCTATTACCAACAGTTAGCTGATGCGTTGTGCGACTATTTAGAAGATGGTGGGAATGGTCACCACCCACATCGGCTGACCAGCAACACGGCAGCTGCCAGCAAGGAAACTGACATTAACCCTTGCTGGCCCAAAAGTAAAAAGCATGTGTAAAGTAGAACCAGAGTTGTCACGACTCCAAAAATGACTTGTGACAGTTGACTCATGTGCAGTCTATCTATTAATATACCCAAATCTTTCTCACACATGCTGATGCTTAGTTCTATTCCTCCATCTCTGTAGATCCTTCTAAATCCTCTCTCTGTGTTCTCGTTCCTTTGTCTATGAACAGATAGTTTCATTTTCATTTTTATATTAGTTGCCAATAAAACATGTTTGCCAAAATTAGAAAACAAATTATTATTATGTCCATGTATCGATGTATGCTCTTCTGCTAAAAATAGTGAAAAATGTTTTACCAAATTAATAAAACATGTATGAAGGCTCCTAAAAGACTGAAGCCCTGATTCATTAAGAATGGTTATTTATATTTAGGTTTTAAAGAGGGTGAGAGTCCAAGAATAATATGTGTCGAATTCATTAAGAGGCGCACATCACTTAATTAAATTCAACACATCTTTATGCCTCACCAGAAATGTTACTCTAGTCAGAGAATAGAGTAACTTTTCTGGCATAAGAAATATCACCAATGGCAGGACATGGCCACAAACTATCCCAGTTCCTCACCAGCTCCGTCAATTTTGGCAGAGCTGCCGAAACTTGGTGGAAAACACCAAAGATTGCAAAAATTTTATAATTTTGTAAGTCCGCAATATTGGGACTTTTAAAAGTTTTGTTCTGGAGTAAAAACTTTTATGAATCAGGACCTGAGAGTTTATTATTTTACTTGGAAGTGTACCTTTCCTCTTAAAAACTTTATATATATTATTGTAGCTGTAGGATACCATCAATAAGTGGGGTCTGTATCCTAAGATGCCCACGGATTAAAACACCACTCTGAAATGTACTGCTTCTAGTTAAGCTGCATGCCCAAAGCGGTGTACAACCTTAAAGAGTAACTAAACCTTACATTTTAACAATTTTGGAAAGTTATGACTTATGATACCTTGAAAATGACTTTATTAGTGAATTTGTCTTCATTCTTATAAGAAAAAGTAATCATCTAAGTAAATTTCAAATTGCTGCTTTTCCCTAGACTATTTGCCTGCCCTCAGTTGCATTGATATCACAACATCCTCATTTGAAGTACTGATGACAGCAGTGAGAGGGTCAGCACCTCTGTCTCCACTGAGTATTCTCCTTGGGGCTTTCTCACACAAGCGTATAACTCATATGAGTACTCTTCCATGTTTTATCGGACAGCACTTAGACCAATGTTCTACTTTGGCCCAGTGCAGACCTGCACTTTTTCTACAGACCAAATTGGTCTGTGGAAAAAATCACAGCATGATGTTAGTCGCTCCACAAATCGGATCACATGCACCCATTCAAGTCTGTGGGTGCATGTAAAACATTGGGCTGTACTCAGATGTCATTCAAGTGCAGTCTGATTTAAGGGGACACCAACAATGAAGAAGATGGAGCAATGAAGTTCACCATCTTCTCCACACCTGTGCTTTAATTCTCCTGTCCGATCAGAGTTTGAGCTGAGAATCATTTACATAATCGACCCTCTTCTCTAGCATGAGGGAATGAATGCTCATCTGAGCAATCTCTGATCAGAGCAATCCCCTGCATTAGGCTTGTCCCCAGAGTTAGGCTACTTTCACATTTCCGTTCTTTTAATCCGGCGGACTGCGGTGAAAAGTTGTCAAACCGGATCCGGTAGAAGCCGCAGCCCACCGGATCATCTGTTTAGGCCGGAGACGGTGCAGGAGAGGGAGAGGGAGAGAGAGTCTTCGGGCATGCGCTCTGCAAAAAAGCGGTCCGGCGCTGTCAAAAAACATTGCAGGGAACGTTTTTTGCAGATGCCGGACAGGCTTTTTGTGCCGTATCCGGCAAAAGCCGGACCTGCTGCATGGCCATCAGGCGCAATGCGGCGATAATGCAAGTCTACGGGTAAAAAGCCGGATCCGGTGGCAACCGGTGCCAGATCCGGTTTTTACATTTTTTGCTTAAAAACGGAAATGTGAAAGTAGCCTTAGTTGGACACAGGTGCGGCTTTCACTGTCAACATCAGTGCTCCAAATGAGTACAGTCTCATATCAATGCTGGACAAAATTATTACAATAAAAATAAAAACATTAGTCACTTTTTCATAGTAAGTCTATGGTCCACCCACCACTCTCTAAGACCAAGTGTATAGAAGCATAGACTAACTATTGAATTCATACAGGAGCAGCCCACATTAATGCAGCACCTGTAACTTAATATTTTAAAAGA
Source organism: Dendrobates tinctorius (assembly GCF_039654945.1). Taxonomy (NCBI): domain Eukaryota; kingdom Metazoa; phylum Chordata; class Amphibia; order Anura; family Dendrobatidae; genus Dendrobates; species Dendrobates tinctorius. The sequence goes on from NW_027361876.1 coordinate 8,498,905, forward strand.
TAAGTACACTATAAATTGATATTAGAATAGTAATATGCTAGAAAATTATAATTTCTTTCTTATCATAATCATGCTGTATATTGTATGTTATCATACATTTATTATCATATATATATATATTTAAAATAATTTTCTATATTTATGTTTACCTCATGTTATGAAAACATTTCTGGCAAAAAAACATTTTGATGATTTGGGCTTTTATGTTTTTTTCCAATATATAAGCATACAATACCAAAATGTTGCATTGTCACTTCTGTCACACTCTGAGAAGTTTGGTCACTGATATACACTGGATTTTATCAGGATAGGATGTGACTATAGAAGTGTGAGTCATATTTGTGAAAACTGTTCTGAAAGTGGCAGCCTATACCAGGTGTGATAACAGAATGGAAAATTGTGGCTTACCTAATTAATAGATTTTTTTCCAGTTTCTCTGCTCTGACAGTAAGCTTTCTTAGCATGTATCACGTGGACACTGACTAATGGGAAACATAATGCAGAAATACATAATGTCCCATATGAACTGCAAGGTTAGAAAAATGTTCTCCGTTTTCATAAAAAGCACAGCAGGTGTTAAATGACAAGTCATATTTCACAAATATGAAAATGTACTTATTTTCTGTATAATGAAGAAGAGACAAAAATAAAAGTTCATGCTTTCAGAAATGTAGATAGCTGGCATTCTGGCAGTTGGTATATTTGTTGCTTACAATACATAAATGATCATCATTTTACATTTCAATCAGTAGATCTTGGAAGAAAAATAAGTTCCACAATTGGATATGTTAAAAAAAATGCTCCTGTGCTGAGAAAACCTTATAAATGTGCCCCTGCTGTGTACTGTGTAATGGCTGTGTCAGACCATGCAGAGCTGCTCCAGTTCATGATCTGATCATACCACAGCTCCCTTCCTAGAGAAGGGAGCAAAAGAGTATACAGACAAGAAAGCACGGGATCACATCATATTCTTTCTGTGAGGTAAAATATATACAGGGTGGGCTATTTATATGGATACACCTAAATATAGTGGGAATGGTTGGTGACCCAGATCGGCGTGCTGCATTTGCAGAATGGGCAAAACAAAAATTGGAACAGGATCCTCAGTTTATACAGAACATTATGTTCAGTGATGAGGCAAACTTTTTTGGGTGGGCCATTTATATAGATACACCTAAATAAAACGGGAAAGGTGACAGTTTTCTTGTGTAGGGTGTCTTGCATTGAAATCTGCTACAATGACCCGGGTACTGCGTTCACCAGACATCAGCACAATTTCTATCTATTCTTCACGTGTTAACCTCTGCGACATGTCAATGGCTGTAAACAAAGAGAAACTTGTAAAAACTCATGAAAGAATAAAGTTACGCTAAACCAAGCACACCATTGTTTTTCTTGTGAAATTCTCAATAGGTTTGATGTGTCACATGACCCTCTTCCCATTGAAAAAAAATAAAGTTGGATCCAAAATGCCGACTTAAAAAAGGCTGCCGTGGTCATCACCCATCTTGAAAAGTTTCCCCCTCCCATATCCTAATGTGCCAAAAACAGGAAGATTATATCACCAACCATTCCCATTTTATTTAGGTGTGTCCATATACAGTTGTGGCCAAAAGTATTGACACCCCTGCAATTCTGTCAGATAATACTCAGTTTCTTCCTGAAAATGATTGCAAACACAAATTCTTTGGTATTATTATCTTCATTTAATTTGTCTTAAGTGAAAAAACACAAAAGAGAATGAAGCAAAAAGCAAAACATTGATCATTTCTCACAAAACTCCAAAAATGGGCCAGACAAAAGTATTGGCACCCTCAGCCTAATACTTGGTTGCACAACCTTTAGCCAAAATAACTGCGACCAACCGCTTCCGGTAACCATCAATGAGTTTCTTACAATGCTCTGCTGGAATTTTAGACCATTCTTCTTTGGCAAACTGCTCCAGGTCCCTGATATTTGAAGGGTGCCTTCTCTAAACTGCCATTTTTAGATCTCTCCACAGGTGTTCTATGGGATTCAGGTCTGGACTCATTGCTGGCCACCTTAGAAGTCTCCAGTGCTTTCTCTCAAACCATTTTCTAGTGCTTTTTGAAGTGTGTTTTGGGTCATTGTCCTGCTGGAAGACCCATGACCTCTGAGGGAGACCCAGCTTTCTCACATTGGGCCCTACATTATGCTGCAAAATTTGTTGGTAGTCTTCAGACTTCATAATGCCATGCACATGGTCAAGCAGTCCAGTGCCAGAGGCAGCAAAGCAACCCCAAAACATCAGGGAACCTCCGCATTGTTTGACTGTAGGGACTGTGTTCTTTTCTTTGAATGCCTCTTTTTTTCTCCTGTAAACTCTATGTTGATGCATTTGCCCAAAAAGCTCTACTTTTGTCTCATCTTACCAGAAAACATTCTTCCAAAACGTTTTAGGCTTTTTCAGGTAAGTTTTGGCAAAATCCAGACTGGCTTTCTTATGTCTCAGGGTAAGAAGTGGGGTCTTCCTGGGTCTCCTACCATACAGTCCCTTTTCATTCAGACGCCGACGGACAGTACGGGTTGACACTGTTGTACCCTCGGACTGCAGGGCAGCTTGAACTTGTTTGGATGTTAGTCGAGGTTCTTTATCCAACATCCGCACAATCTTGCATTGAAATCTCTTGTCAATTTTTCTTTTCCGTCCACATCTAGGGAGGTTAGCCACAGTGCCATGGGCTTTAAGCTTCTTGATGACACTGCGCACGGTAGACACAGGAACATTCAGGTCTTTGGAGATGGACTTGTAGCCTTGAGATTGCTCATGCTTCCTCACAATTTGGTTTCTCAAGTCCTCAGACAGTTCTTTGGTCTTCTTTCTTTTCTCCATGCTCAATGTGGTACACACAAGGACACAGGACAGAGGTTGAGTCAACTTTAATCCATGTCAACTGGCTGCAAGTGTGATTTAGTTATTGCCAACACCTGTTAGGTGCCACAGGTAAGTTACAGGTGCTGTTAATTACACAAATTAGAGAAGCATCACATGATTTTTCGAACAGTGCCAATACTTTTGCCCACCCTCTTTTTTATGTTTGGTGTGGAATTATATCCAATTTGGCTTTAGGACAATTCTTTTTGTGTTTTTTCATTTAAGACAAATTAAATGAAGATAATAATACCAAAGAATTTGTGTTTGCAATCATTTTCAGGAAGAAACTGAGTATTATCTGACAGAATTGCAGGAGTGTCAATACTTTTGGCCACAACTGTAAATGGCCCACCCTGTAGTTAAACACACAAGGAAATGTTTTACCTCACAAAAAGAATCAGCTGCTGTCTTATACTATCCTGTTTGAATACTCTCTTTTGCTTTCTCCCCTGCCCAGGAGCTGTGGTATGATCAAACTATGAACTGGAGCAGTTCTGTACGGTGAGACACAGCCATTACACAACACACAGCAGGGGCACATTAATAAGATTATCTCAGCACAGGAACATTGTTTTTAAACACATCCAATTGTGGAACTTATTATTATTCTAAGATCTATTGATTAAAATATGCTTCGTTCATGGGACAACCCCCTTGAACCGTTCCAGCAGAAACAGCCTGGAAGCTGTGGAAACAGTAATGTCACTTACAATTTGGTTAGTAAAAGAAACTGGAATTGACCCATTGGATTGCACATGTACTGTGCAGAAATCTTTTATGGTAAATTAAACCATTATTCAGTGTCATACTGTTTAACAAAGTATAAATGTAACCAGATTAGTAGATCTGGATGATTTAAAAAAAAAAAAATATATATATATATATAACGTATATATTTTTATAGTTTACCAGCAACTGTTACTTTTGCATTGGGAGGTGGGAGGCACTTCTGCCTTGGTGTTTGGTGACTAGGTCTTGTTTAAAGCCGGCAGGTATTGTGGACCTATACTAATAATCAGGATATAAGATGAAACAAGACAATGGATAAAGGCGATACACCTCATGGTGCTGTTGTATTAACGTGCAGGAATAGGTATGTCAGGAGATGGACCAACAGTTAAAGGGGAGGTTTATTTACAGGGAATAATACTGGTAAAGTTAACAGTATAAAATATGAATATAATGTGAACGGATTTAGCAAACAGCCAAAAAGCATAAACAGTATTCAACAGTAATAAGAGTTATTTTCCTATGGTGAAACTTATCAATCTGCAGGGGACTTCATTGAAGGAGTCAGTCTTCTTCAACGTTGGCGCGGAATCACCAGCAGCGCTTGTAGTCCGTAGTACTCTGTATCTTGGGCCTTTAACGTTGTCCAGCTGGGGTACGAGGGGTTAACGCGGGAGCCAGAGGGGTATGAGACTGACAATATCCCCTTTGCTCCAAGTCCTTCTCTCTTACTCTGCAGCGGTGCTTTCTGACCGGAATCAGGGGCTCTACATTAACACATGAGTCACCGGAACCTTATACGTGGCTCAGTCTCTCTAAACAGGTCACAGCTCTGCTACTGAATGCAGCCTCTGCAGGGAAGCGTCTTGCCACATAACACAGTCCCTCTGCGGGACAGCGTCTTATCACAGGGGGGAGTGCGCAACCTTCCTGACACTGCAGTCCCCGGCTTCACGTACTCACGGTCTGCAGTCTTTGTCTCTGACAGCTGTTCCAGAATTCTCTCCTCGCCTGCGTCAGCGTCCTCCCTTGTCTGATGTCTGCGCTGCTCTGAGAAAAACCTGCGCACTTTTCCCGCTCTCAGCTCTCCTCCTTTCCTGTTCCTGGCTGCTAAAGTGTCCCCCGGGGAACCTGCTGCCCTGCTCAATGGTTCCAGGCACGGAGCAGTGGAGGCAACCCTCCCTTGGCTGCTCCTGTACTTCACCCCCTTACACTGGAGCCAGGAGTAGTGACTAAGGCCAGGATCACACAAGCGAGAAATTCTCACAAGTCTTGCATCTTAATTCCAAGCACTGCCGCTGGCACTCGGACTGGAGTATGCGGCTGCATAGAAATACATGCAGCTGCATGCTGTGCTCCCGAGTGCCAGCGGCAGTGCCGGGTATTAAGATGCAAGACTTGTGAGAATTTCTCGCTTGTGTGATCTCGGCCTAACAGTAATGTTCACAGGATTTATCACAGAAACGTTAATAGCTGTTGTATATATTTCAATGAGGTTCATGAACATCCATAAACATCATTGAGAAAGAACCATGTATGTAACAACCACGGAAATTTAAGGATTAAATTTGCCACATGTAAAGATGCTCTAATAATTTTTTTCCTGACTGATCTGCTCTAAATAATAACAATTATTGGCAACAAAAACATATTTGTCTGTAACACAAGTGCTAGTTTGTTGGAATAACATGGCTATTATCACAAATGGCTTAGGAAAGTAGTTTTCATTTGAAGCAGCCTGGAAAACATTTCCTAGAACTACTTAATAAAAAAATAAAAACGATCAGTGAACTTGGCAAATACTCAGTGGCTAACAATTAGATGTTAGGACTGGAGCAGATGCATTGATGTGGTAGCACTTTGGTTCTCTGTTGCTCCACTACTGAAAAATGTAAGGGGATCCTGCTAAAAGAAAACATGTCTTCTTTTAATATATTTTTAACCATTGTAATTTCTAAATGGAAACTATTACAAATATGTGACACCACCACAAACCATTGTATCATGGCTGTGTGCAAGCTCCAAATTGTTTAAAGCCATATTACGGGACACATAAAGGTGTATGGGGTCAGTGTGTCCACCATATTTCTTGACTTTAGTAGGCAAGCATATTGTCTCGCCAAGGCAGGCGGAATGAGGTTACTGAACCCACTGGACCACACAGGACTCTGTAGACTCTGAACCCAATAAACCAGCCGGACAAGGACATCAGAGAATTTGCAAGGCTTTATTGAGACCTTATTACAGAAGAGCCCACAAGAGAGAACCCCCTGGACTGAAACATTGAATTCCTCCTGGGGAGTACCGGCGAGTAGACCCCTATACAGGGATTTTCCTGGCACAACCCAGGAAGCTCTAGTGTATCAGTTCACAGACAAGAGGGTCAGACCCGAGAGGCAAAGAGAAACAAAAAGGGAAGGAAGCAAGAGATTCAGGGAACCAGGGAAGGCACCAGAATGGTCCAGGAGGAACCGCCAGAGTCTGCAGGGAGGTGGAAGGCAGGCAGGACCACGGCACCAAGAGAGAACACTGGGAATTAATTCAAGGCAAGGCAACGCAGAACCAGCAAGCTCTAGGTAGGGACCTGAGAACGGCAAGTGAAACTATGCACCAAAATTGCCAAGGCACCTCCCAAGGGAAGTGAGGACTTTAAATACACCCAGATCTCTCAATGATTGGCTGAAAGAAGATTACAGGAAAAAGGTATGCTGGCCCTTTAAATCACTTGCCAGCAGCGCGTACATGCCCTAAGCCTGCTCCCCCACAACCAGGAAGTGAGGGAGCGGAGGATACATGCCGGAAGGATGTCACAGCTAGAGAGGACCTTGCAGGAGCGCAGACAGGGTAAGACTGACTGCTGGCACCGGGGGCATATCTGCGAACCTCCAGAACCCGATCTCCCTGTACCTGGGAGATGGAACCCGCCGGCAGGAACGCTACACACATGGCGTCATTTTAGGATGACTTTTATGCATTTGCATCAAGTTGCCACATTACAGAAATACCATTCAATACAAAGCTATGTGGCAATGCTATGTGATGGCAAGACAAGTGGCCATAACTCTGTAGTAAAGAGCCAAAGGCACTCAATGAGTACAGGCTTCTTTTACATAGTTCGGCCTTGGGTTTCAAGCCTTCGGAATAATTTTGTGCTAAAAGATTGCTACATTGATTATATACATGCTTACCTTGGACCCAGGTCTTATGTCCACATTTGATTTGTTGCAGTAACTGGATTTACAATCTGGACATGTAGGTGACATTTATGTCATAGAGTTACACGTTTTCTACAGTTTATAATTAACAGCATGTGACAAAAGACTATGAACTACCAGGTCAATACACATGGTAAATTTTCTGTCTACGAGGACATGACACGCGCTGCTGAAGGTCACAAAGAACTTACACTGGCAAAAAAACAAAGTTCCCCGCCTATATGTAATTGCCAACGGTACCTCTCCCTCTTCCAGGAAAGAAATTATGTGCTACATATAAATCCTCAATTATTTCAACTGCTTCTAACAGTTCACTTTCCATCTTTTTTCCATTTCCTTAATCCATTTTAGTTCTAGTCATAGATATAAACTACTACCCTTAGCTAGCTGAATTGGAGAAGGCATAATAGGGATGGATTCTCTACACTGATGACTGACTTTAACTAAATGAATGCTGACTGCACCATATCCAGAGGATAGGTCATCAATATCTTATTGGTGGGGGTCTATACACTATTTACTGGCTACCTCGAGACTGCAGATGAGCTCCTATTCAAGTGAAAGGGTGCTGATCTGCTGTACTCAGGAGCAGTCACTAAATAGTGTGACAGGGATGTGCTTACTTGGCTCCGTAACACTGTAAGGCTCCCGTTTCACTTAGCGACACACCAGCGATCCCGACAGCGATTCGACCTGGTAAGGATCGCTGGTGTGTCGCTAAATGGTCGCTAGTAAGCTGCCTAACAGGCAGATCTCTTCAGTGATGCAGCAACCATCCAGCGATCCTTTGTGGTCATTGGTACCTTGTCACACAGCAGCTTTTCTGAATGATTCCAGCCTGCGTCCCTGAGTTCTGCGTCGCCAATGAGGTCGCTCGTCGGGTCAAACACAGCGATGCGCGCTCGCCAGCGGGACACCGATGATGAAAAAATGGCCCAGGACATTCGAGCACGATCAGCGATATCCAGCGGGGGGGGGGCGGTTGCTGCTGTGTGTCACATGTAGCGAGATCGCTATTGCATCACAAAATCGGTGACTCTTCAGCGTGAGACGGGGGCTTACGTATATGGCCTTTGCCAATGCACATAACAATGGATTGAAGAGGATGTTAGACCCCCAGTGATCTGATATTGATAACTCACCCTATGGGTAGGTCATGAGTGTTAGTCCTGGACATCCTTTTTAATCAGTTTTGTTACACAACCATAAAATCCTTTATTTTGCATTAGCACAAATTGGGGTGCCACAGATTTTTCTTCTATTTATTTAAACTATTTGTAAAGGCTCACCTGGTGATGCATATAAACTAAGCCTCCTTTCCGGGAGGCGGGGGGCCTCACAGTCTCCAGTCATTGGTGCAGCCTCCCTGAGGACACAAGGAATTGGAGCAGAGCCATACAGATGAAATGGAACCCAGCTGGGATCGATGAAAGTTGAAAGCACAATAAAGTATAGTTAATGGAGCAAACCAAACAGGGAAAACTAGAGTCTCATTCATAAGGTACTGTCACACTTAGCGATGTACCAGTGATCCCGACCAGCAATATGACGCAGTCAGGATTGCTGGTGCATCGCTAAGTGGTTGCTAGTGAGCTGCCACACAGGCAGATCTCACCAGCGACATCGCAGGGGTCGGGGGTCGCTTCTTACCTGTCAGACGAGGCGATCCTGACGTCCTCCCGCCCGGCTCCACGCGTCACTCGTCGTCACAGCAGGAAGTCCAGCAGGAAGCTGACGACGAGAAACGGTCCAGGATGTTCTCGCACGATCAGCGATAACCAGCAGGGGAGCGGTCGGAGGTAAGTATCAGACATAGCGATATCGCTAGCGATATCGCTATAACGTCACAAAAACCAGCTTAGTGTGACAGGCCCTCTACAATACAGGTGTGTGTCCTAATGGGCCTTAAATAAGATTAGGGAGATCACCTAACTAGACAATCTGCAAAACCTGATGTGGAGCACAGCAAAGAGAAGGACGCAGAGCCCAAGATACCCTTGACAGGTGTGTGACACTATCCTATATAATGTCTATTTCAGTAAATACTTTGATTTCTCCATAAAATAAGAAAGGAGTATCTTTTCTAAGAACTGCGTTCTATGTCTCCTTCACTGTTTACGAGATATACTGTAGCTCCCCACTTTTAGTTGCATCTGAGCCTATTATTACAGCTCAGGTCAGTTCACTAAAATGAAATGAGCTGTAATGCCAGACATGGCTGCTGCCAAGAATACAGAACTGTGCCTAGTGAATAATTGACGGGATGTGGTGAGAGGCATGAACTCAGGGCCCTTCTGATCTTATGTCAATGCCTTATCCTAAAGCTGGCAATGCACATTAACTGTCGGCCAAACAATTGTCCAGTTGAGAGATTTTCACCGACTTGTCCATACACAAGAAAGCTCAGCTTGGCAGAGTGTTCCCATGTTCATTATGGGCAGGCTAGAGTAAGCAGCTGTCAGAAAAATCCGGAAGCAGCCTATTTGCCTGCAGAACAAAAAGATTAGGTGATTAAAATCCAACCACCTGGTCTTTATGTCCCCCAACATAATCTATCAGGGAACCTTCTGTAGGCCCCATATACATTAGATGGTTGGCTGATCCTGCTGAAATTGATAGGTGTGACTCACTTTTATCTACAGCATATGGAAGCTTTACAGATAGACCTTACATTTAAAGTCTCGGATAATTCATTTAAATTAATATTTCTTTTTTTGAGGAATATTTTTATTAAACCTTTTACAAAGCAGCCCAGACAATGTCAACCATAATATAACATGATAGGATGAAGCTCAAAAGCATATCTAATATATAAAGCTCAAAGTATGTATGTATGTATGTATGTATGTATGTATGTATGTGTGTATGTCCGGGATTGGCATCCGCACCGTCGCAGCTACAGCCACAAAATTTGGCACAGTCACACGTCTGGACCCAAGAGAGTCCTAGGCTATGTTGTGAGGCAAAATTTTAACCCCGCGTGTTCCAATTCACCAAACAATTTTGCCCCTGTCTACATAACGGGGAAAAAGTGTGTGCGTATCAAGCCCCTCCCCTCATTATGATGTCATAATGCCCCTACCTACATAATGGGGAAACAGTGTGTGCGTATCAAGCCCCGCCCCTCATTATGATGTCATAATGGTTGCCATGGCGACGCTGATGTCATCATAGGTTGCAAGCCCCGCCGCTCATTATGATGTCATAATGGTTGACTATGGGATGGAGGATGTGTGATGGGTATATAGGCACTGGACTATGGGATGGAGGATATGTATGATGGGTATATGGGCATGGGACTATGGGATGGCGGATATGTATGATGGGTATATGGGCACGGGACTATGGGATGGAGGATGTGTGATGGGTATATGGGCATGGGACTATGGGATGAAGGATGTGTGATGGGTATATGGGCACTCGACTATGGGATGGAGGATATGTATGATGGGTATATGGGCACTGGACTATGGGTTGGAGGATATGTATGATGGGTATATTGGCACGGGCCTATGGGATCGTGGATATGTATGATGGGTATATGGACACGGGACTATGGGATGGAGGATAATTATAATTTGCTATAACTAACCACAGTTAGTTACTATTCCCGGGCAGCGCCGTGCTCTTCAGCTAGTTAGTAATATAAGGTCTTATAGCCTAGATCACAAAGGCAAATTTAGCATTCAATTGTATCCTTGAATGCCACGTGGCACCAAAAAAGTAAAGTAAAAAAAAAACGATGAAAACTTCTTGAAAAGTAGAAAAAGAAAATGAATAATAACTGAACATTTTCCACAACCTGCACATCTCTGTCTTTCTCTTTACTCAAAGGTTTACATATAAATGGGCCATTATAAACAATGCTATCATAAAAATCCTCGGTCATGTTTCACAATTTTAGCACCATAGATTTCAGAGGCAATGTGTTAATCCTGATTTTTTCCCCCCAATTACACTGATCTAGATGATATTATAGTTATTGCTAAATTTCAGTCTAAAATGAATAAATCTACAGCTTCTTTAAACCTCTCTGAGATTATAATAGATATAAAAATGGGATTGAAAATGCAGTTATTTTCAATTTTAATAAATGCATTTACATGTCCTCTGCTATCACGAATAATTAAAGGATTGCTGAAAATGTTTGACTTTGGGAAGCGTGCCAACTGCTGATTAAAATTAATTCACAGGATATCAAACTAAGGTTACAGAGTGACACACAAATACATTCGGACTGTAATCTACCACTAGCAGAATGGCAGCACATCCAGTTACCAGGATTCCATGCTATGTCGCCATAACGTATGAATTTCATTCATTAAAGTATTTTGTCCTTATACTCAATCATTTGTGTCAGTCATATATCTGGAAATGTTCATGTAATGTGCAATCATTAACATGTGAGCCATCATAGATAATTATGTGTAATATCATATTTCACATTACTCATGTTAGTGACATAATAACGGAAACCTTCATAAATGTAATAATTAAAAACCTGTACATCGGTTAGGATTTTCAGATGGCTGAGCTCAATACTGCATAGTTGTCAATTTTCAGTAACAATAGTGTTAAATTCATAGAATCATAGAATCATAGAATCATAGAATCGTAGAGTTGGAAGGGACCTCCTGGGCCATCTGGTCCAACCCCCTGCTCAAAGCAGGATTCGCTAAATCATCCCAGTCAGATGTCTGTCCAGCCTCTGTTTGAAGACTTCCATTGAAGGAGAACTCACCACTTCTTGTGGCAGCCTGTTCCACTCATTGATCACTCTAACTGTCAAAAAGTTTTTTCTAATATCTAATCTGTGTCTCCTCCCATTCAGTTTCATCCCATTGCTTCTAGTCTTTCCTTGTGCAAATGAGAATAAAGTTGATCCTTCTACAATGTGACAGCCCTTTAGATATTTGTAGACAGCTATTAAGTCTCCTCTCAGTCTTCTCTTTTGCAAACTAAACATTCCCAAATCCTGCAACCTTTCCTCATAAGACAGGGTTTGCAGACCGGTCACCATTCTGGTCGCTCTTTTCTGAACTTGCTCCAGTTTGTTGATGTCTTTTTTAAAATGTGGTGCCCAAAACTGGACACAATATTCCAGATGAGGTCTGACCAAAGAGGAGTAGAGGGAAATAATGACTTCACGTGATCTAGACTGTATGCTTCTGTTAATACATCCTAGAATTGCATTTGCCTTTTTTGCTGCTGCATCACACTGTTGACTCATATTCAGTCTGTGATCTATTAGTATACCCAAGTCTTTTTCACATGTGCTGTCACTTAGCCCTATTCCTCCCATTCTATATATGCTTTTTTCATTTTTATTGCCCAGATGTAGTACTTTGCATTTCTCCCTGTTAAAAACCATTGTGTTAGTTGCTGCCCACTTCTCCAGTTTATTTAAATCTTTTTGAATCCTCTCTCTCTCTTCTCTAGTATTAGCTATCCCTCCTAGCTTTGTGTCATCAGCAAATTTAATCAGTTTACCCTCAATTCCTTCATCTAAATCGTTGATAAAGATGTTGAACAATACAGGGCCCAGGACAGAGCCCTGTGGTACCCCACTTGAGACATTCTTCCAACTGGATGTGCAGCCATTTACGACCACTCTTTGGGTCCGATCACTAAGCCAGTTATGAATCCACCTAACAGTTGCCTTGTCCATTCCATACTAAGTCATTTTTTCAATAAGGATTGTATGAGAGACTTTGTCAAATGCTTTGCTGAAGTCAAGATATACTATATCTACAGCATTTCCTTGATCCACCCAATCAGTGATACCGTCATAGAAGGAAATTAAGTTAGTCTGACATGACTTATTAGTTACAAACCCATGCTGACTCTGTTTAATCACTTCATTCTTATCCAGGTATTGACATACATGTTGTTTAATAATTTGTTCAAAGATCTTTCCTGGTATAGAAGTCAGACTCACCGGCCTATAGTTGCTTGGGTCCACCTTCTTCCCCTTTTTGAAGATAGGAACAACATTTGCTCTTCTCCAGTCTTCTGGCACTTCTCCTGTTCTCCAAGAATTTTCAAAGATTATGGAGAGGGGTTCAAAAATTTCTTCTGCTATCTCCTTCAGTACTCTGGGGTGTAATTCATCTGGACCGGAGACTTGAATTCATTTAGGTTAGCTAAGTGTTTCCTCACTATACTTCTGTTTATAGATATCCTGGATTCTTCTATTCCCTTAATAGGACAGTGAATAACAGTTGATGTTACATTTCCTTTCTGAGAGAAAACAGATGCAAAATAGGAATTTAAAAGTTCAGCCTTCTCAACATCCTGTCTTACCATTTCATCATTTTCATCCTGTAAAAATCCTATAGCATCTTTAACTTTTCTTTTACTTTTGACATATCCCCAAAATCCTTTATTATTGCTTTTGACATCTCTTGCAAGCCTCAATTCATTTTCAGCTTTAGCTAATCTGATTTGTGCTCTGCAGGTTCTGCAGACCGCATTATATTCTTCTTTAGATATGCCTCCCTCCTTCCATTTTATAAACATTTTTTTCTTCCTTTTTAGCATGTGCTTAAGTTCTGTGTTCATCCATCCTGGTTTCCTCAAATGCTTCCTATTCTTCCCTCTTTTCGGAATTGTTAACAACTGTGCTTTGAGAATTTCATTTTTCAAGATTTCCCATCCTTCCTGGACATTTTTGTCTTTAAGGATATCCAGCCATTGGATCCCTCCAATTCTCTTTCTGAATCCCTTAAAATCTGCCTTTCTGAAATCTAACCTTGATGTCTGAGTCTTCACAGGTCTTCCGCCTCTAGTTATCCAAAATTCTAAAATAGCATGGTCGCTACCTCCTAGGGTCCCAGCCACTTTTACCTCCTCAACCATTTCCTCCCTGTTTATAAGGATTAGATCCAAGGTAGCAGTTCCCCTTGTTTTCTCCCTTACCTTTTGGAAGATAAAGTTGTCAGCAAGAGAGGATAAGAATTTCCTTGACCTGTTAGTTTTGCCTGAGAGAGATTCCCAACAAATTTCTGGATAGTTGAAATCTCCCATGACAACTATGTCATATTTTTTGGAGAACTTGGCCATTTGATGCATAAAGAGTTCATCCATATCTTCAGCTTGCACAGGCGGCCTGTAGTAAATGCCTACAATGGTGTCCTTTCCATTGTTCTGTCCTTGTATTCTTACCCAAACAGTTTCCACAGGACTCCCCGTCTCTGAAGCTTCAATCTCTGTGCAGATATACGCGTTTCTAACATACAATGCGACACCCCCTCCTCGTTTATCAAGTCTGTTTCTTGCAAATAAGTTGTATCCTTCTAGTCTTGTATTCCAATCATGTGTATCGTCCCACCAAGTTTCAGTGATTCCAATGACATCATATTTCTTTTCCTGTGTTAGTAGTTCCAATTCTCCTTGTTTGTTGCCCATGCTTTGTGCATTAGTATAGAAACATTTTAGTTGGTGATTGGTTTCTCTTTCTCCAATATTTTTATTGATTAGATTCTTTCGTCTTTGTTCTTCCTTTCCACTTCTAATAGCAGAGTTCTCAATAGCATTTGTCAGGTGTATGGCTTTTTCTGGTCTTTTGCTTCCCTTCCCATGTTGTTCTAGTTTAAAGCTCTCCTTACAAGTGTAGCAAGGCGACTTCCAAATACATGCTTTCCAGTCTTCGTAAGGTGCACCCCATCTCTAGCAAGTAGTCCATCATATAAGTAGTTCACTCCGTGATCCAGAAATCCAAATCGTTGCTGACGGCACCATCGACGTAGCCAGTTGTTCACCTGCAGAATCTTATTCCACCTCCTTGTTCCATGGCCATCCACTGGGAGGATGGAAGAGAAGACCACCTGCGCTCCCAGTTCTTTCACTTTCTTGCCTAAGTCTTCAAAGTCTCTGCAGATGGTTTCCAGGTCATTTCTTGCGGTGTCATTTGTCCCCACATGTAGTAGCAGGAATGGGTAGTCATCTGTAGGTCTGAAGAGTCCTGATATCCTGTCAGACACATCTTTAATTTTTGCACCTGGAAGACAGCACATTTCTCTTGAAGTTATATCCGGTCTGCAGATAGCGGCCTCTGTTCCTCTCAACAGGGAATCCCCCATGACCACCACTCTCCGCTTCTTCTTCACAACATTTTTCTTTCTCCATCCAGGAGGACTCTGAAGGCGTACAAGGTTGCTGTTTGTTGGCAAAGTCTTATCCTGATGTATTTCTTCATTGTTTTCCTGCGTGAGAGCCTGGTACTGGTTTCTGAGCAGTATGGGTGCTGACTGCCTCCTGATCCTCCTGCTTCTCTGGGTCACATGTCTCCATTCCTCTGTTTCTTTAGGTGCACTTCGAATTTCTTCTCTTTCTGTAACATGAAGAGATAATTCTGCTCTGTCCAAGAACTCTTCACCTTCCTTAATGATCTTCAACGTAGCTAACCTCTCTTCGAGATTTTGCAACTTTTCCTCCAACAGGGACACAAGCTTGCATTTGTGGCATGTGAAGTTTGGCTTTTCCACTGGTAAATCTGTGAACATATAGCAAGAAATGCAGCTCACCAAATGGCTCCTGGCCTCTTCCATCTTGAGATTTCTTAAAAACGATGAAAGATGAGCCAAAATTCGCGCGCCAAAATGATCTCCTCAAGACTCTTCCCCTGGTTTTCCGATTTCCTCTTTTCAGCTGCAACGGCCAAAACCCAGTGATCGTTGAGCTCGCGGAGACTCTTCACTTATCCCAGAAGGCACTGGGAATATGCAAATGATCTCCTCAAGACTCTTCCCCTGGTTTTCCGATTTCCTCTTTTCAGCTGCAACGGCCAAAACCCAGTGATCGTTGAGCTCGCGGAGACTCTTCACTTATCCCAGAAGGCACTGGGAATATGCAAATGATCTCCTCAAGACTCTTCCCCTTTAGGGCAGTACCTGTGCCAAAAAGGGCAAATTTTAGGTAACAACACCCACTTGTCTTGTTTTTGATTGAAAATTCAGGTTTTCAGGTTTAGAGAAGTGGTCGTCATGTCAATTCCAGGAACCTGTACAAGAGGTAGCTCTCTGTGCGTGCCGTGGGTCACTTTCATGTGTCATACACCGAGGGTGCAGTGGTACATGGATTGCAGTTTTGATTTGTAATAAGGACCCAGTGTATTTTCTTATAGAAGCTGTGAGAACTCGGAGGTAGCATGCGATGTATAATCTTATTGATATATCAAAAAAGGCAAACAAATAAAATTAAGAAATAGGGTATAGAAGGTCATTCCCAATTGTGGAGCATGGTACAAGCACAGTTGTGGCCAAAAGTATTGACACCATTGCAATTCTGTCAGATAATACTCAGTTTCTTCCTGAAAATGATTGCAAACACAAATTCTTTGGTATTATTATCTTCAGTTAATTTGTCTTAAATGAAAAAACACAAAAAGAATTGTCCTAAAGCCAAATTGGATATAATTCCACACCAAACATAAAAAAGAGGGTGGACAAAAGTATTGGCACTGTTCAAAAAATCATGTGATGCTTCTCTAATTTGTGTAACTAACAGCACCTGTAACTTACCTGTGGCACCTAACAGGTATTGGCAATAGCTAAATCACACTTGCAGCCAGTTGACATGGATTAAAGTTGACTCAACCTCTGTCCTGTGTCCTTGTGTGTACCATTTTGAGCATGGAGAAAAGAAAGAAGACCAAAGGACTGTCTGAGGACTTGAGAAACCAAATTGTGAGGAAGCATGAGCAATCTCAAGGCTACAAGTCCATCTCCAAAGACCTGAATGTTCCTGTGTCTACCGTGCGCAGTGTCATCAAGAAGTTCAAAGCCCATGGCACTGTGGCTAACCTCCCTAGATGTGGACGGAAAAGAAAAATTGACAAGAGATTTCAACGCAAGATTGTGCGGATGTTGGATAAAGAATCTCGACTAACATCCAAACAAGTTCAAGCTGCCCTGCAGTCCGAGGGTACAACAGTGTCAACCCGTACTATCCGTCGGCATCTGAATGAAAAAGGACTGTATAGTAGGAGACCCAGGAAGACCCCACTTCTTACCCCGAGACATAAAAAAGCCAGGCTGGAGTTTGCCAAAACTTACCTGAAAAAGCCTAAAACGTTTTGGAAGAATGTTCTCTGGTCAGATGACACAAAAGTAGAGCTTTTTGGGCAAAGGCATCAACATAGAGTTTACAGGAGAAAAAAAGAGGGATTCAAAGAAAAAAACATGGTCCCTACAGTCAAACAATGCGGAGGTTCCCTGATGTTTTGGGGTTGCTTTGCTGCCTCTGGCACTGGAATGCTTGACCATGTACATGGCATTATGAAGTCTGAAGACTACCAACAAATTTTGCAACATAATGTAGGGCCCAGTGTGAGAAAGCTGGGTCTCCCTCAGAGGTCATGGGTCTTCCAGCAGGACAATGACCCAAAACACACTTCAAAAAGCACTAGAAAATGGTTTGAGAGAAAGCACTGGAGACTTCTAAGGTGGCCAGCAATGAGTCCAGACCTGAATCTCATAGAACACCTGTGGAGAGATCTAAAAATGGCAGTTTGGAGAAGGCACCCTTCTAATATCAGGGACCTGGAGCAGTTTGCCAAAGAAGAATGGTCTAAAATTCCAGCAGAGCATTGTAAGAAACTCATTGATGGTTACTGGAAGCGGTTGGTCGCAGTTATTTTGGCTAAAGGTTGTGCAACCAAGTATTAGGCTGAGGGTGCCAATACTTTTGTCTGGCCCATTTTTGGAGTTTTGTGAGAAATGATCAATGTTTTGCTTTTTGCTTCATTCTCTTTTGTGTTTTTTCATTTAAGGCAAATTAAATGAAGATAATAATACCAAAGAAGTTGTGTTTGCAATCATTTTCAGGAAGAAACTGAGTATTATCTGACAGAATTGCAGGGGTGTCAATACTTTTGGCCACAACTGTATATATACTCAATAGTAATACAGAATCTTATCCAGTGAAAAATAAAGAGAATAAAAAACTATACAAAAGCATGAATGTAGCCAAGTAATTAATTAAAATCAGCCCACAAGATGCACGCAGTCCCTGGCTTCCAAACTAGAAAGGGTCTGTAGGTTATTTCCTAACACAAATTTGTATGTATGTTGGAACAAGGTCGCCAAAAAAACGAATAATCACGTCATCGCAGGCTTTTCCAATTCTACCGTTGCTCACTGCCCACCATCTTGTCCTCTTCTTTCTGTATTAGCATGCCGCATCTCAGGCTTCTTCACCACATCCAGGCTTCAGAGGTCACTGCATGTTGTAAGATTGTGACCTTGCCGCAATCTTAGAGCATGCAGTCACCTCCAAGGCTTTGAAGTCCAGGCCTATAGTGAGGAATTCAGAGTGATTTTGAAAGAAGAAGACCACCGTGCAGCCAACAAGCATTTGAGAGTCGAGAGAGGTGAATATTAAATGGGGTTTCTTTTACCATTACCCATCTCATAGCTCTATTCTCTGGCCACCCCTCTGTTTACTGTACGGTCTTCTTCATTCCACCATCACACAACATTTCTCTAATCTCTTCATCATAATTTTCATCTGTGTCCAGGCCTTGGAGGTCACTACATGTCATAAGTTCGCAATGCACATCCTGATGTCACAATGTCATGACCGTATAGCATGCAGTGATCTGTGACCTGCTCCTCCACCCAAGATCTCGAAAAGATGCTGTCATTTCCAGGAAGATCTGCGGCTGGGAAGCAGATCACAGTGAAGAGTATACAGTCAGTCACAAACAGGAGGCTGGCATTGGGAGAAGAAGGCTGGAGAAGACAGAAAGCTGAAAGTGCAGGACAACCCATTCCTGAAGATTGACAGTTCGGACCAGCTTTATTATTGCACTGTTATTACTGCTATTAGCAGAAGCAGCGTTACCCATTTAATAAGATGAGACAATGCCTTTCATGGCATGATATAAATATCAAGAAATACATTCAATAACATGTCACCTACAATAGTCCATCTTTCTACACATCCTGTCGGAAAGACACAGGTCACAACTTTTTTACATTATGAATGGATAAGACTAGGTAGCTATTTTAGCCACAAATATTATCCTATTTTGTAAGTCTTCTTTTAATAATGATTCTGTACAGGATCTATTAGGGTATGTAATACTAGCCAGCTCTGTCGTCCCCCATACTGTGCAATGCAGTTCTAAATATGGCAGCTTTCACTGTGGAGTCTACTAAAGGACAAGCCACTGTGTTCCTCCTTTCTTTCTCTGGAGACCTACTGTACATTGGCTGAGTGTTCTACATTCAGTTCAATGCAGGGTTTGCATTTTTCCAGCCATTAGCCAGCTGCTTCAGCATTTCATTATCTTGTGAGGGTTTCTTCATACATCAAAGACATCTCCAAACAGTGTGACGGAGTGGATGTAACTGAGCCTGGACAGCGTTAGTCGCACAGTATTTCTGTTCTGCAGTTGTGCAGCATAGTTTTATTCCATCTGGCTTAGTCATATTGTAGAACAGTAATAAAAATAAGGGTGGTTCCCCATACTGTGTAAGGTCAGTTGTTCTGGAATAGCGAAGTCAAAAAGCAGTTACATGTCGTTATCATGTGGTTGAGA
Source organism: Dendrobates tinctorius (assembly GCF_039654945.1). NCBI lineage: Eukaryota > Metazoa > Chordata > Amphibia > Anura > Dendrobatidae > Dendrobates > Dendrobates tinctorius. The sequence goes on from NW_027361876.1 coordinate 8,518,289, forward strand.
TAAGCGGATCATTTGAAATTTAAATTTGCTGAATTTTCCTAGAAAATTTGATTCATCATGGCTAATATATTTGGGCAGATTTCAATACTGGAAAGCTTGCAGTTACTTGTAAAATACATGTTGGGGAGAAAAGAGAGAGAACCTCCCTGACCATAAGAATTTACACTCTACAGAAGTGAGAAAGAGAGAGAGAGTGAGAACCCCAGTGACAGGCAATAAGAGCTTGCACTCTACAGAAGAAAGAAATTTGCCCAGTGACTTGGAAAACTACTATGCAGTACAAATTGTGCTCCACTAGGAAATGTTGACCACTGACCCACCTATACAAGGTTTGATAATCCATAAGCTGTCATAGTTTGTCATAGTTAGAGATGAGCGACTTTGCCTTTTTTAGGGTCGAGTCGGGTTTCATGAAACCAGACTTTCTCAAAAGTCGAATCGAACAAAATCGGCCGACTATAGTGAAAAGTCGAAGGTCCTACTGAAACACGAAACCCAATGCAAGTCAATGGGGAAAAAAATCAGCAGGGAGTGGAAGACAGTAAACACACCAACATGTCGGACCGCTTTTTTAAAGTGCGCGAAAATTCTCTCTCTCTCTACCCAGGTGCTGCACATGTCATCTCGCTGCCCACAGTGTACGTCCTTGCTCAGTGGCTGAAAAAAGTCACATGCAAGCATTCTGGGAAATCCGACTTTGGCGCTCGTTTTGCCGACTGCATGGCCGACTTCACGCTGTATATACACTCAAATATTGTAGGAATTAATAATATACAAAGTGAACATGTAATCCCTATAAAAACTCATTTATTATGTATTAATATATAAAAAAAAAAAACAATTTCCCAGTGAAACCATGGCAAATGCCACACTAAAAGACCATAACTGCGATGCTGCAATCCCTACAATAGGCCTTTCTGATACCTTCCTAACCGTGGAGGTTGGCACCCTAGGAATCCCGATTTTTTGGCGCCCCCACTCAGCGAAGGCTGTCCCTCACTGCCCTGCCGGTCCCTAATATCACAGGCAGGAAAACAATAAAAAGATAGTGCAGAGATGAATAGTAAAAATGCCCTGCGGCTATTGCAGACAATCCCAGATACAATAGAAAACAAAAAATTATCACATCATGACAAAGGTCCACCACAATTTCATACCCTAACCATAGAGCAAATAGGTACATAAAGTGGCCACTTATCATTTGTGGAATACCCCACAAATGATAAGTGGCCACTTTATGTACCTATTTGCTCTATGGTTAGGGTATGAAATTGCGGTGGACCTTTATGTAATGATGTGATAATTTTTTGTTTTCTATTGTATCTGGGATTGTCTGCAATAGCCACAGGGCATTTTTACTATTCATCTCTGCACTATCTTTTTATTGTTTTCCTGCCTGTGATATTAGGGACTGGCAGGGCAGTGAGGGACACCCTTCGCTGAGTGGGGGCGCCAAAAAATCGGGATTCCTAGGGTGCCAACCTCCACGGTTAGGAAGGTATCAGAAAGGCCTATTGTAGGGCATTGCAGCATTGCAGTTATGGTCTTTTAGTGTGGCATTTGCCATGGTTTCGACTTCACGCTGTGGTCGGGTTTCGGTCGGCGAAACCCGACTTTGCCATAAGTCGGCGACTTATGAATCTGGCCGACCTGTTTCGCTCAACTCTAGTCATAGTTACAGTATAGGGCATTATAGAGAACCGCATGCAACAATGCAAAATGACATTTGTCAGCTCTCTGATGCTTCATAGTGTGGGAAATGGGGATCAAGCAAGTTTTTTTTTCACGAACCACAAAATCTAAAAATGTTTGAAATGTCGTGAATCCAAGAAATTTCAAGAAATGTGATTCAAACTTGATACTCTGCTCATCTATTAATTGTTCTTTACCAGCAGGGACATAGCAGAGAACAATTGGTTATATTTATATTTAGGATTCTAAGTGATCACAATCTAATAAAAATAATAAAAAAAAAAAATCACTCTCTCTCTTCTGTTTATTCTGAATTTGTAATCTAAACCAGGAGAAACAATTAAGGTCTCTGGTTATCTTGAACACTGTCCAATGCTGACCTGAGAAAATGTCTGTAGTCTAGTTTATAGAACAAATCTGTGTTTGCATGTCCTGACATTTAATCTCAGAAAGTGATTGCACTCTTCAATTTGTCATTCCAGTTTAACTTGACCTTAGATTAAAAAAAAAGTGCAAACACAGTGTTTGGTATCAGGGTAAATGACAGAGGTAACTCAGAATGTAAAAGGGAATTTAACCTGGACAGCTATTTAAGTCCTGTTATTTTTGAGCAGAGGGAATGGGAATAACCAACTGACAGACACATCTGGCATATGCTTATCGTATATGTTCAAAGATGAAAACAGCATTTTGAAATTCAACATGATTGGTCAGTCTTTCACATGATGTTCACCAACAGGAGTGTCAGGAAACCCAATATCTCTTTGTTAATTGGCAATGTTGCCAAAACAGTATGTGAGTTCCTTAAACCAGTAGCTAAAATTTGACAAAATGGTATGTTACTGAAAAATACATTCTTTCTGTTACATTTTCGGTGGTATATAACACTCCAAAAAAGCACTCAAAAAATTTTTTGGTTTGAGTTTGTCATCCATACACTTTTTTGTGCTTTGTGTTACATTACAGTGATTTAAGCTTAAAAAAAAACCACTTTCACTGCTGCAGGTGACCATTTTTTTTCATTAAAAATAAACTTGGTTTCAAGACACCTAGCAATTAGAAAATGCTTAATGCATGCAGTAAGGAACAGGGAAGAGGAAGTTCTGATGATGGTGCATGCAGATGCCGAGGATGTTGGACAGGTTCGACAATGCCTGTGGCTGGAGCACAAGAAACACTCCCATCCACGACAAATAGGTTCCTTTCCCACTTTGCAGGGAGGCACGGTACACTACTTCTGAAGCCACACCAGTGCAAACAGCTGGATAGCAGATAATGCTTCCAGCATGCTTGGCAGCACAACCTAGTCTTCCACACAGTCCAGTCTGACCATCCAAGAGTCTGGACTACTTAATCCTTACCCTAAACCTCCTTCCTCCCACCATGTTGAATCTCATGAGACCAGTGATCCCACACTAGGACACTCAGAGGAGCTCTTTACAACATAATTCCTTTACTGTGGCCCCTCACCCTGCATGGTCCAAGAGGGACTGGAGGAGATGCTGTTTAGTAATGCAGCCACAGGTACAAGAAGATGATTGTGGGGAACGGAAAATTTTGTCTAAGGAGGAAGATGATGATGAGACACAGTTGCCGATAAGTAAGGTTGCTTTTAAGTCACCAAGTCAGGAAGACCATGGTGTGTTGGTGGAAGATGAGGTGGGAGATGACAAAGTCAGCAACCCAACCTGGGTTGCTGGCATGCACATCCAGCAGCCCTAAGGAAGAGGGATAAGTAACACCAATAGAGGCAGGAAGAGGAAGTGGGGTGACCAGAGGGAAAAGGCAGGCAATTTTTCCGCAGAGCACTGACACTTGTGCATTTCTCCATCAAAGAGTTAGGTGTTCTCCAGTCTGGGATTTTTTAAAAGTGAGTTCTAAGTCAAAAAAATGGTCATTTGTAACCTGTGTCATGCAAAGATCAGCAGAGGTCTGACCACTAAAAGCCTAATCATCACCATCATTGTCAGGCACATATCATCTAAGCATTTGACTCACTGAGTCGAAGCTTACAGACTGCAATAACCATTCTGCCACCTCACCACCGCCTGAGCTGCTGCACCCCGACCTTCTGTCTCTTCCCCATTATCCCGTACAATGTTAGTCCGCAAGGACAGGGTCCCCTCCCCTCTGTACCAGTCTGTCATTGTAAATTTGTTTACTGTTAACGAACGATATCTATAACTTTGTATGTAACCCCTTCTCATGTACAGCACCATGAAATTAATGGTGCTATATAAATAAATAATTAATAATAATGATTGTTGCAGGCAAGTAACACCACTGCCTCATCCCATATGCTAGGTGTTTCCCAATCACCTGTCCAAGACACTGGTGCAGATACTTCCCATCCTGAACCTGTCCTTGCACATTCTGATGCACAATCATTAGGCACTTCCTTTCATGATCCTATAGTAAGGATCTGAGCAGGAACCTCGGAGGTTAATGCATGTGGCCTCTCTTTGAACTGGGCAGGAATTTTTATGGCCGCTCTAGCCTTGCGTCCCTGTCAGTTATACTTTTGCCCTCGGCAGAGTTAAGTGACCCCTGTGCGTTTGTGTGTCTGTGCCTTGTGCCTGCGTTTCTGAGTGTGTATCCCATTTTTGACCCGGCCTGTCCCTTACGTTGCTCTTGTCCTGTGTTTTGGTACTGTCAGTGACTCTCTTGGTATTGACTGTGGCGTGTTCTCTATTTATCCTTCTGTCTATCTCTTTGGTATTGGTATGGGCTCGCCCGGTACTCTGACCCACGCTTTCACCTGATTACTCTTCTGTCTTTGTGCTTGTCAGCATTTCTCATTTTGGTTCCCTTATAACCCGTCCTCTGGCGCTCCTTACCCCAACTAGCAGGGTCTCCGTGTTCGGCCCCGCCTCCTGTGGTCACGTGCCGGAGGTCCAGTTAGTCAGCGGTTGGGCTACTCTTGCTTCCCCGTGCACCTCTACACTGCCATCCCCTGCTTGACACAGGACGTGCACGGACCTGGGTGAGTTGGTTGCTGCGCCCATGATACTGCCAACCCAACCCGTTCTGCTTTGCGCAGGACCCGTGTCCACACCTTGACAGGTCGGTCACGGGCTCCTGACATTATAACTGACCGATAATAGTTTCCTTTGGTGGTTAAGGTGCAGGATGGATCATCAGCAGATTTGGCTTTCAGTACCATTTTTATGCTGATGACACACAACTATACATGTCATCCCCTGACCTTACCCACGCAGTACTACAGAATGCCAGTGACTGTCCGCAGTCTCCAACATCATGTCCGCTCTCTATCTGAAACTTAACCTCTCATAACTGAACTTCTTCTGCTTCCGCTGTCTACTAACCTCCCTAAATCAGCAGCAGGCGCGCTGGCTGGGTGATTTGTTTGACACCAATCTCTCCTTCACCTCCCATATACAATCTCTTGCCACTTACACCTAAAGAACATCTCTTGAATCCGCCCTTTTCTCACCATGGAAACAACAAAAACCTTCACTGTCGCATTGATCCAATCCCGCCTAGACTACTACAATGCTCTATCAATTGGCCTCCCCATTACTCGACTTTCCCCTCGCCAATCCATACTTAATGCAGCAGCCAGGGTCATCAATCTGACTAATCGGTACTCAGACGCGTCTGCTCTTCACCAGTCCTTACATTGGCTGCCCATTCATTATAGGATCCAATTCAAAGTACTTGTTCTCACCCACAAAGCTCTCCAAAGTGCAGCACCCCCCTACATCTCCTCCCTCATTTCTGTCTATTGGTCTAACCGACCACTGTGCTCTGCAAACGCCTTTCGACTAACCTCTGCACTAATCTGCAAATCCCACTCCCGACTCCAAGATTTCTCCCGCGTTGCACCAATCCTCTGGAATGCTCTACCACAAGAAATTAGGACTATCCACGATTTGCACAGTTTTAGGCGCTCTCTCAAACCACATTTGTTCAGAGTGGCCTATCACATTCACTAATCAAAGTCATTTTATGTGTAAGTGTGCGTGTGTAGCCCATTCACTATCTCCATCTATCCATCACTCCCTCCAGATGGCTGGACCATCATTGTAAATACACCATTGTAAATACACACCTGTACTTTGTATCTCTCCCACCTCATTGTAGATTGTAAACTCTCATGAGCAATGTCGTCTTATTTTGCTTTAAATATTGTATTGCTAATGTTGTTACTTATGACTTGTGTTTTGAAACTGTTAAACTGTAAAGAGCTGCAGAAAATGTTGGCGCTATATAAATAAAGATTATTATTATTATATGCACCTTGTCTGAGCAGGTAAAGCACCTGTCTCAGGCAATGCAGAAGCTGAACTTAGAGCAGCAAAATTTGGCTCAGTCCCATCAGCAGGTGGCTGAGACAGTTAAGTGGGCTCTGTCCAAGGGATTGCAAGGGGCGGGGGCTGGAGAAGTCGCTTTGTTTTCCCCTGAACCCCGGGTTAAATTACCAGACACGTTTTCTGGAATTAAAAAAGAATTTAGAGTATTTAAAGAAGACTGCAAACTTATTTTCTCTTTAAGACCCCGCTCCTCTGGGGATGAATGTCAGAGGGTGGGTGTTGTTAAGTCTCTATTTAGGGGGGCTCCACAAGCCTGGGCTTTTTCTCTCCCCTTGTCGGCCCCTGAGAGAATGTCAGTGGATGCATTTTTTGAGGCCTTAGGGCACATTTATGATGAGCCTGATCGAGTGCGCCTGGCGGAGGACATGGTGATGAGTGTGTGTCAGGGTAAGCACTCGGCCGAATGGTTCTGCTCAGAATTCAGAAGTTGAGCTGCGGAGATCAAGTGGGATGACGCTGCTCTTCGAGGACTGTTCCGTAGAGGCCTGTCAGAAAGTCTGAAGGATGCCTTAGCACTGCACCCTCCACCTGACTCTCTGGAGGATGCCATGACCCAGGCAGTGAGTATGGATCACAGGCTATGGGCAAGAGGTGTAATGCAACTGGAAAAACCATTGTTCCCCTGTGGAGATGAAGTCGGGATAGGGTTTTTTACAATATAATTACACATGTTTGAAGTATGATTACGAATTTTTATATCATGAAAAGGGTATATGAAATGGTAAGACAGGATGTTGAGAAGGCTGAACTTTTAAATTCCTATTTTGCATCTGTTTTCTCTCAGAAAGGAAATGTAACATCAACTGTTATTCACTGTCCTATTAAGGGAATAGAAGAATCCAGGATATCTATAAACAGAAAGATAGTGAGGAAACACTTAGCTAACCTAAATGAATTCAAGTCTCCAGGTCCAGATGAATTACACCCCAGAGTACTGAAGGAGATAGCAGAAGAAATTTTTGAACCCCTCGCTATAATCTTTGAAAATTCTTGGAGAACAGGAGAAGTGCCAGAAGACTGGAGAAGAGCAAATGTTGTTCCTATCTTCAAAAAGGGGAAGAAGGTGGACCCAGGTAACTATAGGCCGGTGAGTCTGACTTCTATACCAGGAAAGATCTTTGAACAAATTATTAAACAACATGTATGTCAATACCTGGATAAGAATGAAGTGATTAAACAGAGTCAGCATGGGTTTGTAACTAATAAGTCATGTCAGACTAACTTAATTTCCTTCTATGACGGTATCACTGATTGGGTGGATCAAGGAAATGCTGTAGATATAGTATATCTTGACTTCAGCAAAGCATTTGACAAAGTCTCTCATACAATCCTTATTGAAAAAATGATTAAGTATGGAATGGACAAGGCAACTGTTAGGTGGATTCATAACTGGCTAAGTGATCGGACACAAAGAGTGGTCGTAAATGGCTGCACATCCAGTTGGAAGAATGTCTCAAGTGGGGTACCACAGGGCTCTGTCCTGGGCCCTGTATTGTTCAACGTCTTTATCAACGATTTAGATGAAGGAATTGAGGGTAAACTGATTAAATTTGCTGATGACACAAAGCTAGGAGGGATAGCTAATACTAGAGAAGAGAGAGAGAGGATTCAAAAAGATTTAAATAAACTGGAGAAGTGGGCAGCAACTAACACAATGGTTTTTAACAGGGAGAAATGCAAAGTACTACATCTGGGCAATAAAAATGGAAAAAGCATATATAGAATGGGAGGAATAGGGCTAAGTGACAGCACATGTGAAAAAGACTTGGGTATACTAATAGATCACAGACTGAATATGAGTCAACAGTGTGATGCAGCAGCAAAAAAGGCAAATGCAATTCTAGGATGTATTAACAGAAGCATACAGTCTAGATCACGTGAAGTCATTATTTCCCTCTACTCCTCTTTGGTCAGACCTCATCTGGAATATTGTGTCCAGTTTTGGGCACCACATTTTAAAAAAGACATCAACGAACTGGAGCAAGTTCAGAAAAGAGCGACCAGAATGGTGACCGGTCTGCAAACCCTGTCTTATGAGGAAAGGTTGCAGGATTTGGGAATGTTTAGTTTGCAAAAGAGAAGACTGAGAGGAGACTTAATAGCTGTCTACAAATATCTAAAGGGCTGTCACATTGTAGAAGGATCAACTTTATTCTCATTTGCACAAGGAAAGACTAGAAGCAATGGGATGAAACTGAATGGGAGGAGACACAGATTAGATATTAGAAAAAACTTTTTGACTGTTAGAGTGATCAATGAGTGGAACAGGCTGCCACGAGAAGTGGTGAGTTCTCCTTCAATGGAAGTCTTCAAACAGAGGCTGGACAGACATCTGACTGGGATGATTTAGCGAATCCTGCTTTGAGCAGGGGGTTGGACCAGATGGCCCAGGAGGTCCCTTCCAACTCTACGATTCTATGATTCTATGATTCTATGATTCTATGATTCTATAAGTACTGTAAAAATACAGTGAGGTGGACAAGGAAAACAAAATGGTGGTGAAAGGTGGCCACAATCACAGCTGTTATACTTGTGTGATACAAAAAAAACCCAAAGAGATTCTCAATTACTTTGATTGTCACTATTTCCAGTAGCAGAAATAAGAAAAAATTAAAATGTAAAAAAAGGTATGATGCTGAAATTTGAGTATAGATTTTTTGCACAATTGGGGGCCTGTCAAAACTACACACAAAAAAAAAGATTTTGACTTGATTTTGGTACAGGAGATAGGCACTTACATGCTGAAAATGTGTGCACAAGTCCGACTCAATTGACCAATTGGTTCTGGAGGTATCGAGGCCACCGACTTGAAAAAAGTGGTTTTAAGTAAAAAGTTTTTGGTAGTGATTGCATTGAGACCGGTTTACTTACGATCAATCAGCTATGCCAGGACCATAGAGTCATCCTTCCTCATGCTCATAAAATTCCTGCAAAGATGTTCTCTCTTTTCTGCAATGAGACCTGTCATCTCAAACGGAGTCAGACGAACGCCAGCTGTGATGGTTCCCAAGGGTGAACCCACTGGACCGCGGTAAGCAAACCTCCCCTGGGCGAGCGGGCCAGGTGGACCACCCCCTATACAGGGAGTGTTAGGGACAGGCCCAGGGGAAACTACTCACCGCGGCAGCCGGTACCCGAGGAGGACAGAGGAGACACAGCAGGAGATGAGAGAGGCAGGCGGACGGACGTGCAGGACCGGAACCATGGTGGACAGAGGGGACGGAGACACAGGCTAGCAGGACAGGAACACAGGGATGCGGACAGGAAGATTCAGGCAGGCACGGCAGGCACGGCAGGAACGCTGAGACACGGACTGGATGAAGACACAGGCTGGCAGGACTGGAACACAGGGACACAGACTGGAAGTGGACACGGGATGGCAGGCACTGGGAGAGACACAAAAGAGCAGGTCAAATACTGTAGGACGACCGAGATAGGGAGCGGAGTAATGCAGCAGGGAGAACTGGGAAGGCAGGCAGACAAGGGGCCAGGGTCACTAGCTAAACATGAGTGATGGTCAGGCAATGCCAGAGAGGAAGAGGCGGCCAGATAAGGGCAGGTGCAGAGGTGCTTCCGGGTCAGGACCTATAGTGAGCCGGGGAGAGAGGCCGGTCTCACAGAGAGGGGTGTGCGCGCGCCTGACAGGAAGCCGAGACAGGAGCGGGTGCAGGAGAAGAAGAGCAGACGGGACTGGCCGGGCCCGGTGAGTATGACGGGGCGCGGGCACGTGCGGCCGTGGGGCAGGTAGAGCAGGCAGCGGCGTGACAGTACCCCCCTCCTTACGCGCCCTCTTCCCCAGACTGGAAAGAAATCGTGCCAAAATCCGAGGAGCCTGGATGTTCTCCCGAGGCTCCCAAGATCTCTCCTCTGGACCAAAACCTTTCCAATCCACCAGGAAATAGGTTCTCCCTCTAAGCCTTTTCATGGCAAGAATGTCTTTAACCTCAAAGACATCATCAGCGGAAATAGGCCGAGTAAAACGAGTGGTAGAGGCATGGAACTCATTGAGAATCACTGGTTACAGAAGAGAGACATGGAACAAATTGGGGATACGGAGCGAGGCGGGAAGCTTCAACTTGTAAGAGACGTCGTTAATGCGAGACAAGACCTCGAAGGGTTCGAAGTACCAAGGACCCAATTTGTGCGAAGGAATCTTCAGGTGGATGAATTTGGAGGACAACCACACTTTATCGCCCGGATGATAAAGGGGTGGATCCAAGCGCCTCTTATCTGCGTGTTTTTTCATTCTTACATGCGCTTGCTTGAGAGCGGTCTTGGTCTCCTGCCAGATCCTGGAGAACTCCCCAGACAGAAGATCGGCCGCCGGCACACCCGAGACAGGAGGAACCGGCAGGGGTAAGCCTGGATGTTGCCCGTATATGATAAAGAAGGGGAACTTGGAAGAAGATTCGCTGACATGATTGTTATAAGTGAATTCGGCCCATGGAAGTAAGTCTGTCCAATCGTTCTGATGAGCGTTGGAGAAGTGACGGAGGTAATTCACCAAAGTTTGGTTAGTACGCTCAGCTTGTCCGTTGGACTGTGGGTGATAGGCGGAGGAAAAATCCAGTACGACGTTCATGGATCTGCAGAGTGCCCTTCAAAATCAGGACGTGAACTGGACTCCCCTGTCCGAGACGATATGTTGAGGAAGACCATGAAGACAAAAAATATGATGGATGAAGATTTTCGCCAATTTGGGGGCCGAAGGTAGACCAGGAAGCGAGATGAAATGGGCCATCTTGGAAAATCTATCCACAATGATGAGGATGACGGTGCGGCCTGCAGAGAGAGGCAAATCAGTAATAAAGTCCAAAGCCACATGCTGCCAGGGAGCTGAAGGGACTGGCAGCGGATGCAAGAGACCAGAAGGTAATTGCCTGGGAACCTTGCTCTGGGCACATGAGGGGCAAGACACTAAAAAACTTTGCACATCCTGAGGAAGAGTGGGCCACCAGTAGTAGCGAGACACGAGCTGAAGAGTCTTTTTGAACCCAACATGACCTGCAATTTTGGAGGCATGGCCCCAGTGCAAGACCCGCTTCCTGTTGTTCTCAGGGACGTAGGTCTTTCCTGGAGGTTGAGTGGACAGGCTGAGGGGTACCACCGTGATGATCTTAGAAGGGTCCACGATGTGTGCGTGGGCTCCTCTTCAGTATCGTCCGCAAGAAAAAAATCTGGACAACGCATCGGCCTTGAAGTTCTTACTACACGGAAGGAAGTGGAGTTCAAAATCGAACCGGGCGAAAAATAAGGACCATCTGGCTTGCCGGGGATTCAGCCTCTGTGCCGTTCGAATGTATGCCAAATTTTGATGGTCCGTGTAGATCTTAAATGGATGCACAGCTCCCTCTAATAAGTACCGCCATTCCTCCAATGCCAACTTGATGGCCAACAGCTCCCTGTCACCAATGGCATAATTTTGCTCCGAGACGGTAAATGTTTTTGAGAAGAAGCCGCAGGTGACCAGTCGCCCAGAAGAGGATCTCTGCGAGAGCATGACTCCAGCCCCGATGGCAGAGGCATCCACCTCCAAAATGAAAGGTTTGTTGGTCTCTGGATGATGGAGAACGGGAGCTGAGGCAAAGGCTTGTTTCAAGGCAAGAAAAGCTTTTTCGTCCTCCGAGGACCAGACGTGAGAGTCGGCCCCCTTACGAATTAGAGAGGAGATTGGCGCAGTCAAAGAAGAAAAGTGAGGGATGAACTGCCAGTAATAATTGGCAAAGCCAAGAAATCGCTGAATTGCCTTGATTCCATGAGGTTGTGGCCAGTTGAGCATGGCGGACACCTTCTCCGGGTCCATACTCAAGCCGGAATCGGAAATAATGTAAACCAGGAACGGGAGAGATGTCTGCTTGAAGGCGCACTTCTCTAGCTTAGCATACAGGAGATTCTCTCGCAGGCGCAGCAACACTTGACGGACGTTCCTTCTATGGGTAGGCAAGTCCGGGGAAAAGACAAGAATGTCATCCAGATATACCACCACACAGGAGTACAGAAGGTCTCGGAAAATATAATTCACAAACTCCTGGAACACTGCGGGAGCATTGCAAAGGCCGAATGGCATCACTAGATATATGTAGTGACCGTCCCTTGTGTTAAAAGCGGTCTTCCATTCATCTCCGGAACGAATACGGATGAGATTGTAGGCTCCACAGAGATCTAATTTGGTGAAGATTCGTGCTCCCCGCAGTCGATCGAATAGCTCCGGAATGAGAGGGAGCAGGTATTTATTTTTGATGGTAATATCATTTAGGCCCCGATAATCGATGCATGGACGGAGCGAGCCGTCCTTCTTCTTGACAAAGAAGAAGCCCACTCCTGCGGGCGAAGATGATTTACGAATAAAGCCCCTGGCCAAGTTCTCCTGAACGTACTCGGTCATGGCCGGTGATTTGAGAGGATTCAGAGGGTAAATTCGACCATGGGGTGGAGTAGAACCCGGAATGAGGTCGACTGGGCAGTCGTAGGGACGATGCGGAGGCAAGCTCTCTGCTTCTTTCTTGTTAAAAACGTCCGCGAAGGACCAGTAGGCCGAAGGCAAGCTTGCAGGCACCGCAGGAGATAGAAAAAGCTTTGACTGGCTGAATGGGAAGGCACGTAGAGTGACAGGATTGACCCCATCGTAAAATGTCACCAGCTCGCCAATCAAGTATGGGTTCGTGGGTTCTTAACCAAGGAAGGCCTAAGAAGAGTGTATGGGATAACGACGGCAGTACGAAGAAGGCGATCTTCTCCCGATGCAGGACTCCGATCTGTAGCTCCACCTCTTTGGTGACCAAAGTAACGGTCTCCCGCAGGGGAGCACCGTCGACCGAAGCTAACTGCTGAGGAGTCTCCAAGGATCTGACAGGTATCCTCAATCTTTTGACCGCCTCGAGCTGGATGAAGTTCCCAGCTGCTTCAGAATCTATATAGGCCACCTCGGAGGAGCGGCTGGAACCGAAATTCAATAAGACCAGGAGGGTTAAGGGTAGAGAGGTATTGCTAACACCTAGGGAGGCCTCTCTTACCTGTCCTAGGCGGAGGCATTTCCCGGCATCACTGGGCAAGAGCGCAAAAGGTGAGAGTAACTGCCACAGTAGAGACAGAGATCTTGGACGAGCCTCTCTTGACGGCGCAGCTCAGCTGGCTTGAGGCGGTCCACCTGCATGGGCTCAGGCGTAGGCGCTGCGGTGGAAAATCGCGAGCGGGAAGGACTGCGTGTAGCTGGGGAAGGCCGAGAAGGCCTTCTCTCCCTGGCAGCTTCGCGAGATCGCTCCTGGAAGCGTAGATTGATACGCGTAGCCAAGGAAATTAGATCCTCAAGGGACGTTGGTGTGTCTCGCCCTGCCAACTCGTCTTTGATTCGAGATGACAAGCCTCGCCAAAAGGCTCCTACCAGGGCCTCGTTGTTCCATCCCAGCTCAGATGACAATGTACAGAACTGGATGGCGTACTGGCCTACGGAGAGGGAACCCTGGCGGAGATTAAATAGGGACTCGGTGGTGGAGGCCAGGCGACCCGGCTCGTCGAAGACTTTATGAAAAGTCTCCAGAAAAGTAGCGAGCTGGGAGACCAGAGGATCGTCTCGCTCCCACAGGGGGTTTACCCAGGCTAGCGCATTCCCCTCCAGGTGGGATACCACAAAGGACACTTTGGCTCGGTCGGTGGGGTACTGCTGCGGCAACAGCTCAAAATGCAACTGGCACTGGATAAGGAACCCCCGACATAATTTGGGATCCCCGCTATACCACGGAGGTTTGGCAAAACGGGTGACGGATGTGAGACAGGGGCCTGGACCGAGGCAGAGGTTTGGAGTGAGAGCAATCGGTTATCCACCGAAGCCATGTAGTTAAGCATGTGGGCTTGGGTGTCTCACTGCTGGGCAAGCTCCTGCTGGAGACTGGACAGCTGGGACGCACTCCCCGGATCGGAGGCCTGTAAAGCCGAGAGACGGGACTCCATGGTTTTCAAAAAAGCCATGATCCGAGACTAATTCTCCCGTAGGATTGCTAGTTCCTTTTGGGCAGCGGCTGACGTACCGGCGGGGTCCATGGCCTGATCGTGCTGTGATGGTTCCCAAGGGTGAACCCACTGGACCACGGTAAGCGAACCTCCCCTGGGCGAGCGGGCCAGGTGGAGCACCCCTTATACAGGGAGTGTTAGGGACAGGCCCAGGGGAAACTACTCACTGCGGCAGCCGGTACCCGAGGAGGACAGAGGACACACAGCAGGAGATGAGAGAGGCAGGCGGACGGACGTGCAGGACTGGAACCACGGTGGATGGAGGGGATGGAGACACAGGCTAGCAGGACTGGAACACAGGGATGCGGACAGGAAGATTCAGGAAGGCACAGCAGGAACGCTGAGACACGGACTGGAACACAGGGACACAGACTGGAAGTGGACACGGGATGGCAGGCACTGGGAGAGACACAAAGGAGCAGGTCAAATACTGTAGGACGACCGAGATAAGGAGCGGAGTAACGCAGCAGGAAGAACTGGGAAGGCAGGCAGACAAGGGGCCAGGGTCACTAGCTAAACATGAGTGACGATCAGGCAATGCCAGGGAGGAAGAGGCGGCCTGATAAGGGCAGGTGCAGAGGTGCTTCCGGGTCAGGACCTATAGTGAGCCGGGGAGAGAGGCCGGTCTCACAGAGGGGTGTGCGCGTGCGCGGTGGGGCCGGTCGCGTGCGTGCGCCTGACAGGAAGCCGAGACAGGAACGGTTGCAGGAGAAGAAGAAGAGCAGACGGGGCGTGGGCACGAGCGGCCGCGGGGCAGGTAGAGCAGGCAGCGACATGACACCAATCAGAGAGCTTAAACGAGTATCGTCACGAGTGTGCGTGTACATCACCACTTATTGTCAAATAGTCATTCCCAACACATCCATTACTGTAAGAATTTATAGAAATCCCTTCTGAATGATAATTATTGCCAAAAATGTAGCTAGGTTCACAATCTTTGCACAAGAATGAAGATGTTTCAGGGAAAAAGTCCAAATGAGTGAGTGGAGCAATTGTTATTTTGCATTTCTGCTGCAACGCAACATTCCAGCAAATCATCCATTGACAATGCTTTATTATCTCCAATACATTTGGTGGTTTATCATGATAGAAGGCTGCGAGCGCACCTTCGGCTTTACGCCTCTTCCACCAGTTCTCTTTTACCAGGTGGGCAGTTGTCATGTTGTGGTTTATTATCAGTGGAACTTTTATGATAGTACATGGTCCATATTTCTCTCCTCATTTCCTCAATGGAGTCTGTGTGTCTGCGAATAGCCATAATACTTAGTGAGTTCACTGTACCTGTTAGTTTTCCAGCACTTTTGCCACCAATACCTTTGTTTTTTTTTCCATTACAAAGTCTCATGCTTTTTCTCTTTTCACAACAGTAGCTTCATCTTCATGCGGATTTGCATTTAAATTTCTGTGAAACATTTTGCTGTCCCCTTCCCCAATAAAACTCAATGTCTATCCTGTGATCTCAAAAACATTTCAGTGATAGCGTCGATCTCCATTCTACCCGCAATGTCTTCATGATTTATTGAGCACGCTTCTTTTTATATTTCATACCATTCATTGTATTCCTCAATATTTTAGTCCTTTTTTTTGTTCCGCACACTGCACGCTTGACACAACCTACTTTTAACCATAGCATTGACTATTTTTTTATGTTTTCCACTTGGAGTAGACACATCAAATAAAGATGAGAATCCTCTTTTTTTCCTATGCTCTGTTGCCAGAAGATGTTAAAATGTGTTGCAACATTTCCAGCTTCTTCATTCTTCGCTTTTTTTCTTCGTCAACTGCTTGCGTTAGATGCAATTGTATACTGTAGAAGATGCTATACAGTATGTATATTTTCAAGGCAAGAGTAATAAGTGTTTATAGCTAAGCCATGACCAACAAGCCGCAAAATAAATTTAGGCCTTCTTGTCCAACATCTAAAAGTCGGAAAAAAAACACAATGCGAGGGTTGATTTCAAATGCCTTTTCAAAAATTGACGAGAAATCAATCTAAACATCATTGCAGCAGCACGTGAAAATATTTTTTTAATTCTACACTTCAATTTGGTGTCGGAGAGAATTTTACATTCTTTTTGCAAGGTTTGTATGTTACAGTTGAAAATGCTGTGAAAAAAAATCAGAATGCAGTAATGTAACCAAATTTTCTTGAAATGGACAAATCAATATTTTTCAAAGTTCTTCATTTTTTTTTTACCAACGTGTTCATAAACTGTGAATCCTGTTCACTCGTGCATTGATTGCATCGAAATGTCCATTATTTAGAACTATTTGGATGCACTTTATAATCTATTGGCCCTTTTTTATCCATTTCCACCAATTTTCCACAAACTTTTAAAATTCACGAATAACTTTGTTAGCGTCCACTCGACCCCACGTTCAACACAGGTCTCCTATACCAACCAGCTTTCAGCATTGAAACTGCTGAGGTAAAGTGAAATCTAAGCTCTGTTTGCTATGGAGAACTAGAACAGTATGACTGGGAGGCAGTTTTCATAGCTGAAGTTTGAGATCCTTTATAACACACATTTTCTGCTTTATAGATTTACAGGGCGGGCCATTTTATGGGTACACCTAAATAAAATGGGAATGGTTGGTGACCCAGATCGTCGCGCTGAATTTGCAGAATGGGCAAAACAAAAATTGGAACAGAACCCTCAGTTTACACAGAACATTATGTTAAGTGATCAGGCAAACTTTTTGGGTGGGCCATATATATGGACACACCTAGATAAAATGGCAATGGTGACAGTTTTCTTGTGTAGGGTGTCTTGCATTGAAATCTGCTGCAATGACCCGGGTACTGCATTCACTGGACATCAACACAATTTATATCCGCTCCTCACGTGTTAACCTCTGTGACATGTCAATGGCTGTAAACAAAGACAAACTTGTAAATAACTCATGAAAGAATAAAGTTACTTTAAAACCAAGCAGACCATTGTTTTTCTTGTGAAATTCTCAATAAGTTTGATGTGTCACATGACCCTCTTACCATTGAAAAAAAATAAAGTTGGATCCAAAATGGCCAACTTCAAAATGGCTGCCACAGTCACCACCCATCTTGAAAAGTTTTCTCCCTCCAATATACTAATGTGCCACAAACAGGAAGTTGATATCACCAACCATTCCCATTTTATTTAGGTGTATCCATATAAATGGCCCACCCTGTAGATTCATCTATTAGATCTCTGATTAGTGTGAGGTGACTACTTGTGATGAGAGAATACAATATAACTATTTGATACTTGAACAAATAGTACGCTATTCGGGCTATTCGTAACTCGGCGAGTAATTTGGTATTCGCCTCTGTATATTCGAGTGACCCGCCCAGCATGTTTGGCGCTTTATTTGTAGCCAATGAACATACTGGGCTGGCTTCCCAATCACATTAATGCTGGCGCCATCTTTGGTGTGGCATTACTGTGATTGGCTGCCCTTACAGAATCATAGCGGATATTTAATGGCTTGCGGTGGCATATGTGCACATTGCAATCGGAAACAGCGTAGGGAGAATTAATCATTTCAAAAAGCTCTTTTAAGAGCTGAAGATTGTGAATATTGTTGCTTTATTAAGTGGAGATAGCGTAGGGAGAGATTTAATACATTTTTTTTAAAGGGGATAATGTTAAGAAACATTTTTTTCCTTCATAATTACATCTATATAACGTAAAAAAACCCCTAAAATATATATACCTCCCCTTTAGCATGTGCTCACACGGAGGGTTTTGGCTTTAGTTTTTTCTTTAACATTTGTGAGGGCTCTCACTTCTACATTTGGGAGGTCCCTCCCTCATTCCAATTTGTTAGCAAGATAGAGGAATACATATTCCCTATCAATTTACAATGCCAGCTAAAACATGCCGATTTTATTTTTGGGCTTCGCCCGCCACCACCACCACCATGTCCATCGCCATGTCATTATGCTGCCATCGCTTTACATTTTCAGAGTCCCAACAGGTGCCATCAAACTTGAGTTTTGAAAGGGCCTTCAGGTGGCCCTGTATCATACATTTGGGAGGTCCCTCCTTCATACAAGATTGTTAGCTAAAACATGCCCATTTTAAATTTGGGCTTCCTCCTGCCGCCACCACCATGTCCACTGCCAAGTCATTATGCATCCCTTGCTTCACATTTTCAGAGGGCCAGCAGGTGCCATGAAAGCTGAGTTTTGTGAGCTCCACAGTTTATTTTTGTCACTGGATCCCAATGGAGCCACTGTAAGGTGAATATAATACAGGAGATGGGGAGCTGTATGGTCAATGTCAGGAAATTGGATTCTACCAGACACCAAAAGCATTAGAATTAAAATCTGTATACAGTGTATGCAAGCGAGGGCCTATATTGTAGTTAGTCTGTCAGGCCTGAAACCCATGTCAGGGACATGTACAAGCCTCATTTTACTTGGAAGCAGCCTCCTCAAGGGAAAGAGGCAGGAGTGCCATTGACCAATCTGCACAAGCCTACACACTTCTTCTGGAAACGAACAACCAGGCAGAATGTACATTATCTTTTGCATGGTTTTGAACAACAATAGAGTAATTACAGGATACAGTATGTCCCAGAGGGTGTCTAGCTCTGTGGAGTGTATTATTCAGGTGACAGGCAGTATTACAGAGATCAGGTAAAGGCCTTAGAGTGGCAATGACCATGTTCCCATATGTGAAAGGCTACGGCCTGAATAGGTCTGTGGAGCGTATTTACCCAGTCTCTTAGACCTGCTTACAGAAACTGGGTAATACCCCACCACCATTTTTTTTTTGTAAGGACCCAAATTTCGAAAATGTAAGGGAAGCGATAGTTTAATAAAGATACACAAGTCTCATTTAGGAGCCTGGAAAAGTCTGCAATGGTCTTTGTCCAGCAGCAGAAAATGTAAAGTGCTAATGAATTTGTATGCCCTATTTAACTAACAATTTGTGAACAGACATATAAGCTGACAAGGGACAACTGAACGCTGCGCTGTGACAATGAACTGGACGTGGTTGCTGACTGTTGTGTCTGTGCAACTGCAGCTTGTGGGCAGGCTTCAGCTCCTGCTTCATGGACAGCAGTTTGGGAAGGCCGTAACATAGGGGAAGGGCAGTGGTTTCACCATCAAACACAGATTTTGTACCCAGGCGTTCCGCCCTCCTATTGGGGTGCTTGGCTGCCAAGTGCTTTTACATGCTGGTGGTGCTCAGGTTTGCAGTGTTCTTGCCTCTTAGCTTGGTTTGGAGGATCCTGCAAATTGCAGTTGCTTTGTCTGGAGGAATTTCAGAAAAAAACTGCCATACAAGGGAACAACGCACCCTTGGCCTATTATGTAGCAGAGTGGGGGGGGGCTCTGTGGAACAGTTGACCGAATTCTCCCTCTTGTCAAACCACTACCTATTCTTGCCTGTTTTCATGCTACGAATCAATCCCTCTCTGCACTGCTGTGCTCGTTAGGCATGCCACCGTGCCAGGTTGGATCAGTGGCCCCATCATCAACCACGTCGTCTTCCCATTTATCAATCTGATCCTCCTTCTGGGTTGTGATTTTAGGCTGACCTGATGGCAACTATGTGTCATGATTATCCTCCACCTCTTCAGAAATGAACTGACCTCATGGCCGTGGGTGCGCAAATGTATGGGCATCACTGCACTCCACCTCCTCATGACCCTCTTTAATGTTGCACTTGAGAGGCCTGACAAATTACAAGGTGACGTAAACAGATCCTTAGACATTCTATGCCTGTGGAAGAGACCTGAGTAGTCTTGAAAGCTTGCAATTTGTTACCATCTTTTCAGTAGCCATTAAAGGTTATCAACCAATGAGGACTCCTTATTCTTGACACTCCAGTCTTTGAACTGACAAAGTGTGGAGACTTTTTCACAGACTATAAATCTGTTTTCTTTCTTCAGTCAATTTAAAACAATTTCTAAAGAAAAAGGGTGAACATCTGGCTAATATGTATGACAAAGACCTGAATTATGATGAACTTTTAAGTGAATGTGAGCATCTCAAGCACTACATGGCTCTTAATTAAAATTGTGAAACTGTCCCATCACTGTACAGGAAAATAATTTTGGACAATTTGAAGTCTGTATTCCCAAATGTATAAATTGCACTCAGATTGTTCATGTCCATTATGGTGACCAACTGTACTGGAGAACCTTCCTTTTCAAATTTCAAACTTGTAAAACATCTGCTTCTTCACCCAGTGGGGCAGCATCGTTTGAACTGACTTTCTTTCACTCATGTGCATGGAAATTTACATCCTGAAGACCATTCTCTTCATGCCAATAATAAAACAATTGTCTGAAAAGAAATGACGCAAATACTTGTTATAATAAGAAGTTCATACTATCATACTATACGATCTATACTTGAGTATTATTATGTTTTTCAAGCCCTGTGTAGTGTTCAAATGTTTATCATGTTGATTAGTTGCTGGCTGCTGTACTACATGCTTTTAACCTCTTACCAACATCAGGTGTAACAGTAGGCTGATGGCGGACTCCTCCTGTTTGGTGCGGGGTCCACATCTTTCCAGGCACATGACAGCTGATTTATACAGCTGACATGTGCCCACAACAGCCACAGGTGGAAACGCGATCCACTTGCAGTTGTTAACCCTTTAAATGCCGCTGTCAATCTCTGACAGCAGCATTTAACTTGCACTCTCGGCAAGCACGCCAGAAATCCCCCCCATCGGTGACCCCGTCACATGATCGTGAGTCATTGATGGGTTGGCATGACAACCAGAGGTCTCCAGCAGACCTCTATGGTTGTCATAGCCAGATTGCTATGAGCACCACTTGGTGGTCGAAACATATAGAAAGTGTGCAATTCTGCTACTTACAGGCGATCTAATCATCGCCTGTATGTAGCAGAGCAGTTCGGACAACTGCAGCTTCTAGTCTCCCATGGAGACTATTGAAGCATGCAAAAAGTACAAAAAAATATTTTTAAAAATATTAAAAAATAAAAAACATAAAAGTTCAAATGACCCCCCTTTCGCCCCATTCAAAATAAAACAATAAAAAAATCAATCGCCGCTTTCAGAATCACCTGATCAATCAATATAAAAAAAAAATTAACCCGATTGTTAAACTGCGTAATGAGAAAAAATGTAAAAATACCAGAATTATGTTTGTTTGGTCACCACAACATTGCATTAAAATGCAATAACTGGCGATCAAAAGATCATATCTGCACCAAAATGGTATCAATAAAAACATCAGCTCAGTGTGCAAAAAATAAGCCCTCACCTAACCCCCTAGATCACGAGAAATGGAGACGCTATGGGTATCGGAAAATGGTGCAGTATTTTTTTTTAACAAATTTGGGAATTTTTTTTCACCACTTAAACAAAAAGGAACCTAGACATGTTTGGTGTCTATGAACTCATAATGACCTGGAGAATCATAATGGTGGGTCAGTTTTAGCATTTAGTGAACAAGGATAAACAAAAATCAAAAAACAACTGTGGGATTGCACTTTTTTTTTGCAATTTCACCACACTTAGAATTTTTTTTCCTGTTTTCCAGTATACGATATGTTAAAACCAATGTTGTCGTTCAAAAGTACAACTCCTCCCGCCAAAAAACAAGCCCTCACATGGCGTTATGGCTCTGGGAAGAAGTGGAGCAAAAAAATGAAAATGCAAAAACAAAAATACCTCTGGTCGTTAAGGGGATAATGTTTAACACCAGTTTTGTTGAAGTGTCAATAAACTAAATGCATTCTTAGTAATATCAACCATTTACTTTTTATTCCAGTGAGTGGTTGCCGTAGGGGCCCATAATGCTAAGATGGTCCTGGCCGTATTCTCTCAATAGAGACAGGAGAGGGGCTCCTCTTATCGTCGTCATGTCACCCCGTCCCTTCCTCACTTTGCGTTCTGACCACACAAGTCCTGTATCGCATTCAGTACATGGCTATTGTCTTTTTCATTCTTTTTTGTTCATCAGTCTGTCTCCTGCCTAATTCTCAATGTGAAGCAAATGCTAAAGGTGATGCATATTAAAAATGTAATAGAATAGGATTATCATTCGGAAGGAATGTTTTATGGAAAGGATAAGCCTGGATGAATCACTCCACGATATACCGAACAAAGAGTTATTAATAGAAATTAATATAAAATTAGTTAATGGGAGGAAGAAGCGCTTGTTATACTGAGCACATACAGCCAGGTCTTTTCATTTTGGCGAGACACAGCCATAGGGATATTTAGAAAGCATACGTCATTGACTTTTGACATACTTGTATATACGGATAACCTGGGGAACAGAACACTTTCAGTACGCTTTCCATATAACGCAGTGCATAGCTTTATCACCCCTAAAGTAAGCTGCGCCTATTATATGAGGAACAATACGGAAAACCTGTAAAATTGGAGCCTGCGACACTTGTTACTCAGTCGCTTGTGGAAAGGTCAGATCCACTTACAATCTGGTAAAATGATGTGCAATTTAGGCATTAAAGAAGAATAAACCTTTCACTTTGGCTATTGTCCCTACACGGTTTTACTCAATCTGATTGATCAATGAGCAGATACATTTATGAAATGGTCAAATCAAACTGGCTTTTTTTGGTGAGATATGAACAATTATGTAAACTGTCATTGCTGTTATAAGAAGCTGAGTAAGATCATGGAAATGTATAGATGAATAAAAACTAAAAAAAATATATATAATTGCTAGTAATAGAGAGTTGTGAAAATGGAGTATTGTATAGTAAAAGAAATGGAAGAATTGAATTGCAGGATTCTGCTCCATCGGACAGGACTGCTAGAAAGGAGGCTTGCAAAAATAAATATATGGCACACTTTTGTATTTTTTACAATATTGCTTTTTCAATTTTTGCTTTATTTTTTAGTTCCTTCAGGGGATTTGAACCTGCTATCGTTTGGCTCCTTTGACTACATACTGCAATTACAGGTACTGTAGTAAATAAAGTAAATGACATTCTCATATGAAGCCAGAGGCCACATTCACAGGTTCAGTGTTTGGTCAGTATTTATCTCAATATCTGTAAGCCAAAACCAGGAGAGGAACAATCAGAGGAAAAGTATAATAGAAACCCGTCACCACTTCTGGATTTATCACCCACTCCTGGTTTTGGCTTACAAATACTGAGGTCAAATGCTGAACACGTGAATGTGACTAAGGCTGGAGTCACATTAGCGAGAAAAATGGACAAGTGCTGTGCGATAAAAAATCGCATTGCACTCATCCCAATGTTAATCTATGGGGCAGCTCCCATCATCCGATTTTTTTCTCAGCCATTTTAATCGGGCAGAGAAAATAGCAGCATGCTGCGATTGTCACAGATTCTCAGCCAAGACTCGCCAATGCAAGTCTATGGGTGCGAGAAAAAAGTCGTATTACACACGGACCACAAATGTGGCTTGCGAGAAATATGCACTGGTGTCCTTGAACAAAAGCTGCCAATTCATTTTGCGATACAGTAAAATCACACTCACATGTTTAATAAAGAATAGAAAGAATAGATATAGACACATAGAATATATATATATATATATATATATATATATATATATATATAGATATATACACATGTCATTGAGACACACACACATATACAGTGGGGAAAAAAAGTATTTAGTCAGTCAGCAATAGTGCAAGTTCCACCACTTAAAAAGATGAGAGGCGTCTGTAATTTACATCATAGGTAGACCTCAACTATGGGAGACAAACTGAGAAAAAAAAATCCAGAAAATCACATTGTCTGTTTTTTTTCATTTTATTTGCATATTATGGTGGAAAATAAGTATTTGGTCAGAAACAAGCAATCAAGATTTCTGGCTCTCACAGACCTGTAACTTCTTCTTTAAGAGTATCCTCTTTCCTCCACTCATTACCTGTAGTAATGGCACCTGTTTAAACTTGTTATCAGTATAAAAAGACACCTGTGCACACCCTCAAACAGTCTGACTCCAAACTCCACTATGGTGAAGACCAAAGAGCTGTCAAAGGACACCAGAAACAAAATTGTAGCCCTGCACCAGGCTGGGAAGACTGAATCTGCAATAGCCAACCAGCTTGGAGTGAAGAAATCAACTGTGGGAGCAATAATTAGAAAATGGAAGACATACAAGACCACTGATAATCTCCCTCGATCTGTTGCTCCACGCAAAATCCCACCCCGTGGGGTCAGAATGATCACAAGAACGGTGAGCAAAAATCCCAGAACCACGCGGGGGGACCTAGTGAATGAACTGCAGAGAGCTGGGACCAATGTAACAAGGCCTACCATAAGTAACACACTACGCCACCATGGACTCAGATCCTGCAGTGCCAGACGTGTCCCACTGCTTAAGCCTGTACATGTCCGGGCCCGTCTGAAGGTTGCTAGAGAGCATTTGGATGATCCAGAGGAGTTTTGGGAGAATGTCCTATGGTCTGATGAAACCAAACTGGAACTGTTTGGTAGAAACACAACTTGTCGTGTTTGGAGGAAAAAGAATACTGAGTTGCATCCATCAAACACCATACCTACTGTAAAGCATGGTGGTGGAAACATCATGCTTTGGGGCTGTTTCTCTGCAAAGGGGCCAGGACGACTGATCCGGGTACATGAAAGAATGAATGGGGCCATGTATCGTGAGATTTTGAGTGCAAAACTCCTTCCATCAGCAAGGGCATTGAAGATGAAATGTGGCTGGGTCTTTCAACATGACAATGATCCAAAGCACACCGCCAGGGCAACGAAGGAGTGGCATCGTAAGAAGCATTTCAAGGTCCTGGAGTGGCCTAGCCAGTCTCCAGATCTCAACCCTATAGAAAACCTTTGGAGGGAGTTGAAAGTCCGTGTTGCCAAGCGAAAAGCCAAAAACATCACTGCTCTAGAGGAGATCTGCATGGAGGAATGGGCCAACATACCAACAACAGTGTGTGGCAACCTTGTGAAGACTTACAGAAAACGTTTGACCTCTGTCATTGCCAACAAGGGACATATCACAAAGTATTGCGATGAAATTTTGTTTCTGACCAAATACTTATTTTCCACCATAATATGCAAATAAAATGAAAAAAAAACAGACAATGTGATTTTCTGGATTTTTTTTTCTCAGTTTGTCTCCCATAGTTGAGGTCTACCTATGATGTAAATTACAGACGCCTCTCATCTTTTTAAGTGGTGGAACTTGCACTATTGCTGACTGACTAAATACTTTTTTTCCCCACTGTATATATATATACATATTAATATTTCATAGAGTTCTACATAGCAGAATAGCCGCTAAATCAAGTGCCGGCTTCTGTAAAACCAATACAAAACCTGACATGAAATGACACATGGTTTACATACAGTAAACCATTCCATTTCATTTAGTTTTTTTATATGTCTTTGACAAATTATTAGATTAGGGTATGTGTGTAAAATTTGGGACATATAGGTGTTAAATTAAGGGGTTAATTCGTTGAAAAAAAATTGCGTGGGCTCCTGCGGTAATTTCTCCGCCAGAGAGAGAAAACCAGTGAGTGGGCAGATTTTAATAGCCTAGAGAGGGACCATTGTTTTTGCCCCCCCCCGGCTAAAAAAAAATCTGCCCCCAGCCACCCCAGAAAAGGCACATCTATAAGAGAGATGAATTAGTAAGCGTGGGAAAGTTTCTGAACTTTTTCCCACACTCATCAGTTCACCTCAGATCAGCCAGGGACTCCGCACAGCCTCACTGACTACCGTTGATGTCACTGAGGCTGCGTGGACAAGGTGACATTAACCCATTATTATTGACCCATTAGCCATCGTTAAAGGCAATGGGAATAGAGAGGCTAAGTGCCAGAAAAGGCGCATCTTATAGATGCGCCTTTTCTGGGGTGGCTGGGAGCAGAATTTTTTAGCCGGGGGGGCAACAACAATGGTCCCTCTCTAGGCTATTAAAATCTGCCCTTACAAATAAGACACTTCACTCCGGATTTGAATGTGGGGTGAACAGAGAAGGGTACCAGTCCCAATACCATATAAAATAAGGAATCTGGCACTCCCAAATGCAGAAAAAAGAAACTTTGTTTTATTCACAGCTTAGTATTCCACATGGTATATAATCTTTTTGTAATGTTTAGGTCACTACAATGGACTTTCTTCAGACATTGAAATAATCTTGTTAATGTTCAAGACTGACCGGGTGGGTCAAAGTAGCATGTAAGAATGTGGGAAAGCCGCTCATGTGGAGCCGTGAAAAGACATCATCTGAAAATCAGCGCTGTGAGGTATGTGCTGTACCGCTGTACTTCTCCACAGCAATACAGCACATACCTGACAGCGCTGATTTTCAGTTGATGTCTTCTCTTCAATTTTTTTATAGCTTGTGTGTGACTCCAGCCTTAAGGTTGTGCTAGATAGGACCACCATAGCAGCCGTGGTTGCCTTCAGCAGCCCCCTTTCATTTAAAATGAGTTCTGGAGGCAGATTCTCATGTAGATCTATATCCAGCCCATAGTTATTAACAGCTCATTTACATATTTAGAAAAATGTGGATTTCTCTGGAATAAGACATCAGATTACAGATATCAAGGTATCATATTATTCAGCTTCTTATGACCTACATGCCTATATATACAGCTTAGGAGGATTCATACTACTGACAGATTCCTTTAAAGATCTAAATCCAGATACAAAACAATTGGTTACAATTAGTGTCTGCTATTCCTTACATGCTGGAATATATTACGAGCAGTTCTGAAGAATAAAATAGGTAAGGGCGTTGTAAAAAAAACATTGTCGATCAATCTATGATATAAAAACAATCCTCTTTATCAATCCATTTCTACATGACAGAGTTCAGAACGATAGCATACAGAAGAGGATCCCTCAAATTACATCTCATCATTTAGAACTCGAGAGAGAAATTAACCTGGAACCAGAATCCATGTTTCTTTTTCTCACGTGATCAGTGCCGTCATCACAGTTTTACAGCAAAGGTTTACAATTATCCTCCACTAAATCTACTCCAACTTAGGTCTTTAAGTATGTTCATTTTATGCCAGTGTGCCGTGCGTCATAACCGTCATCAGCATGTTCACTTGTGAAGCGTGAATCCACTGAGAATTGTGGAAGAAACACGATCTCTGTATTAAGCGTGGGGTTTTTCTTGCTTCAAAAGAGCAGAGCTTACATGTCATGGTAACAAATCATTTCTATGCATTATCGCAGTTACTTATTCACCCAGCAGTAGCCAAGGAACAAACCCCTAGGAGTTGTATTACTTTCCATATTTGTGTTTTTTTTTCTTCAACGTTCTTGGTTTACTTACAATGGGAACAAGTCATGAAAATCAGATTGACAATAGCAAGCACGCTTTTCACTTTGCAATTTGCCTAAACAGATTTCAGCTATCTAAATGTATGTTAATTAGATTCTCCGCAAAGTATTTTTTTTCCCAAAACATGACAAAATGACTGGCAGTTTTACAGCAAAGCAGTCGTGAGATCATACGCGACCTTGAACACATGCAGAGCTGGCTGGAGGAAAATTAGTAAAACGCAGCAGTCTGTCTAAGGAAATTAGGTTTTATCTTTCCATCACGGCGTCAAGTCAATAGTTAACATTTGGCAGAATAAAAGTCACATTTTATTTCTTGTTTGATTTTGCTAGCTGTTCTGCTAAATGTTTTTCTTTTGACTTGCCGCTTTGTCAATCCCATTAACCAATTCAATCATGCAAACATACAATTCACTCAATGAATATAAAACTAGACATCTTGCGTCTCCGCTGGTCTTATACTTTCAGTAGATGTTGGCTAGCTTTCCCACGTCCACACAAAACACTTATATACAGTGGGTACAGAAAGCATTCAGACCCCTTCAAAGGGAATCTGTCACCGGAAGTTGGAGGCCTATGTAAATGGCCTGTGTCTGGTCCAATGGGCAGTGCTTCTTCTTCTTTCTCCACCCTATCCATGGCCCCCATCCGCGATCTTTGCCGGTGTGGCGCCCCCAGGAGTATGGTCGCCACAGTGGCATTATCTTCCTCCTAGGGAGTGTGATGTCATGCTTGGAAGCAATGAAAGGTCTCTCTGTCAGTTATTCACAACACACAGCACAGTTCCCACTCCAGGCCAGCAGAAGGAGCTCTGAACCAAAACTGGGGGAAGAGCTGCTCTCTGGGGGCCAGGAAGGGGAAATTAGTTCAGTTCATGTGAGGAGGGCAACGTGTGTTGACATGAGTAGAGGAGCTGGAAGATTGAGCAGAGTTCAGAGCTCACTTCTAGCTATAGCGCATGATCTGGAGCCCGGTCTCCAAGGTTGTATGGATACTGATGTTCCTGCAACAGAAACTGTAGGAATAGGAAGCTGTAAATGCTCTGTTCCCATATAAGACTCGGAGGCACAACAGCAACGTGTGAGCCAGAAGAAGAAGAAGGCTACAGCTGTCTGCCATTCGAGGGAGTTCTATATGAGAACCAGCGAGTGGAACTTCAGTGTAACACAGTACTGCAAGTACCTAAGATAAGTGCTAGAAAGGAGACTACACAACCCATCTGATAGAGAGATTCCTAAGTTGCTTCCAGGCCGGCCAGCCTCTGTTCCATCTGTAATCTGGAATACTGGACTGCATTTACCAAGCAAAGTAAAGGTAAAAGAAACTGCACCCTGTTGTGTCCTTGCCTTCTTCCTGCAAACTTTCCAGCACTGCTACATCTCTGTGCCAGACACTACACCCTCTTCCTCGACACCTATCCTCTTCATATACTCTGCCCTGGGACTACAGCCCTGCCTGTGGAGGGCTACACCATCATTGCTGCACCCCACCATCTGTCCCAGAGGATCTGTCCACAGCGTCGGCTTAACATCTTCATTGCCGAACACCACAGGTGGCGTCATGAATCATTCACTCATAAACTTTATTCCATCACTTCATCCCTTTTACATGAGTGCCCAGGGCCACGGACCGGGTTACCGCTGCTGTGACGTTCCCCTCTGAGATACCGGCCCGGTACCAAGTACCTCACAGCTCTGGGAGGGTGACCAACCGGTATTAGAGAAGTTCAACTCCATAGTTCACGCATGTGCAAAGCAATCTTGCTTCGCGCACTCGCAGTATGCTTTGCCCAACTGCGGGCAAAGCCGAAAATCATTACTGCGCATGTGCTGGTACACTATGTCCCAGAACATAGCTATATAGTTCCGGGACATAGTATACCGGCGCATGCACAACAATGATTTTCAGCTTTGCCCGCAGTTGGGAAAAGCATACTGCGCATGCACGAAGCAAGATTGCTTTGCACACGCGCAAACTATGGAGTTGAACTTCTCTAATACTGGCAGAGATCGCGGACGGGGGTCACGGATGGGGTGGAGAAAGAAGAAGAAACACCGCCCATCGGACCGGACACAGGCCATTTACATAGGCCTCCAACTTCCGGTGACAGATTCCCTTTAAATTTTTCACTCTTTGTTTAAATGCAGCCATTTGTTACATTCAAAAAAGTTCATTTTTTTCTCATTAATGTACACTCTACACCCCATCTTGAGTGAAAAAAACAGAAATGTAGAAATTTTTGCAAATTCATTAAAAAAGAAAAACTGAAATATCACATTGTCATAAGTATTCAGACCCTTTGCTCAGTATTGAGTAGAAGCAGCCTTTTGAACTAGGACAGCCATGAGTCTTCTTGGGAATGATGCAACAAGTCTTTCACACCTGGATTTGGGGATTCTCTGCCATTCTTCCTTGCAGATCCTCTCCAGTACCGTCAGGTTGGATGGTGAATGTTGGTGGACAGTCATTTTCAGGTCTCTCAAGAGATGCTCAATTGGGTTTAGGTCAGGGCTCTGGCTGGCCCAGTCAAGAATGGTCACAGAGTTGTTCTGAAACCACTCCTTTGTTATTTTAGCTGTGTGCTTAGGGTCATTGTCTTGTTGGAAGGTGAACCTTCGGCCAAGTCTGAGGTCCAGAGCACTCTGGAAGAGGTTTTCATCCAGGATATCTCTGTACTTATCCGAATTCATGTTTCCTTCAGTTGCAACCAGTTGCATGTCCCTGCAGCTGAAAAACACCCACAAAGCATGATGCTGCCACCACCATGTTTCACTGTTGGGATTGTATTGGGCAGGTGATGAGCAGTGCCTGGTTTTCTCCACACATACCGCTCAGAAGTATCACCAAAAAGTTCTATCTGCGTCTCATCAGACCAGAGAATCTTATTTCTCATAGTCTGGGAGTCCTTCATGTGTTTTTAAGCAAATTATACGCAGGCTTTCATATGTCTTGCACCGAGGAGAGGCTTCTGTTGAGCCACGCTGCCATAAAGGCACGAATGCTGGAGGGCTGCAGTGATAGTTGACTTTGTGGAACTTTCTCCCATCTCCCTACTGCATCTGTGGAGCTCAGCCACAGTGATCTAGGGGTCCTTCTTTACCTCTCCCACGATTGCTCAGTTTGGCTGGACGGCCAGTTCTAGGAAGGCTTCTGGTGGTCCTAAACTTCTTCCATTTAAGGATTATGGAGGCCACTGTGCACTTAGGAACCTTGAGTACTGTAGAAATTATTTTGTAACCTTGACCAGATCTGTGCCTTGCCACAATTCTGTCTCTGAGCTCCTTGGCCAGCTCCTTTGACCTTATGATCCTCATTTTGATCTGTGCCTTGCCACAATTCTGTCTCTGAGCTCCTTGGCCAGTTCCTTTGACCTTATGATCCTCATTTGATCTGACATGCACTGTGAGCTCTTATATAGACAGGTGTGTGCCTTTACAAATCACGTCCTATCAGTTTAATTAAACACAGCTGGACTCTAATGAAGGAGTAGAATCATCTCAAGAAGGATCATAAAGAAATGGACAGCACAAGACTTAAATGTGAGTGTCTGAGCAAAGAATCTGAATAGTTATGACCATGTGATATTTCAGATTTTCTTTTTTAATAAATTTGGAAAAATTTCTACATTTCTTTTTTTTAAGTCAAGATGGAGTGCAGAGTGAACATTAATGAAGAAAAATGAACTTTTTCAAATTTACCAAATGGCTGCAATGAAACAAAGAGTGAAAAATTTAGAGGGGTCTGAATACTTTCTGTACCTACTGTATGTTTGATTCATAGTGCATATGTTTTTATTCGAGAGAAAGGGGTGAGAGTACATTTAAATGGACTGATTGCTGTCCATTAACAAATGCCAGTTAATCATATACATATTGATTGTCACTCTTTTACTAGCATGGTTTACAAGGACAGACAAATACTGAAGGAAATAGAAAAATTATTGATACCGTCGGTCTCTTTCCATACAACATCATGCCATCAGCAGAACATCCCCTGTTTACACTGGGGAAAGTACTGCCGATAGTGATGATTTTATGCCTCCATAAACGATCCAATCATGTGACAAATGAGTGTTTCACTCACTCCTCATAAGATGTCCGACATGTTTACACAGGCAATAATTACAATTTATTTCCCTTAACAAAAGGGTCAGGGAACAAAAGGATAGGGCATTAAAATTACTATGTTCAACCCTTTGTTTCTCTCCACATTATCTGTCTGGAAAGAGACACCAAAGGATGTCTACATGAAACCTGTAGTCATGTATGCAGAGCCCTCTCAGTGCTGACCAAGACAGATTTCCTTATTTCTGTTCATCCCTCCCTAATGATTCCCATCCCATCCATGAGACCGTGACAAAGATGTGCAGTACTGTCAGTGACCGGCTACTTCATCCTAAATGTGAGAGGGAGCACTATCGAAAGTCCTTCCTTCCTGCTGCAGTTAGGCTGTATAACCAGCACTGTCCAAAACGGAGAACGACCCAAACAGTGAACTGATAGATCCAAAGTTGTGATAGTCCGGTTATATCTGTTTTTTTTTCTGTATATGTACCTACCTACTGTCAATGTAATGCCTTTATGCATCTGTATCTGTACTTGTTCCTGCCGTGCTGCTGTAATGCTCTGAATTTCCCCATGGTGGGATGATTAAAGGAATATCTTATCTTATCTAATGCCCAGTTGGCCAATTTCAGGAAGCCATGCTGGAGATTCTCTAAACCATGGTTTCTCAACTACAGTCCTCACAGCCTCCAGCAAATCATGTTTTCATGATTTCCGTGATATTGCACAGATGATGGAAGCATTAACAAGGCATCTGAAATTGCTACTGGTTCTCTCTATAGAATATACTCAAATCATGACC
This sequence comes from Dendrobates tinctorius, assembly GCF_039654945.1. NCBI lineage: Eukaryota > Metazoa > Chordata > Amphibia > Anura > Dendrobatidae > Dendrobates > Dendrobates tinctorius. The sequence goes on from NW_027361876.1 coordinate 8,550,443, forward strand.
TAAAACATAAAGTTTACTAAAATAAAGCAAAAGACATCAAAACACCAGGTCCCGGATTACGCACATCACAAAGGAAACACATCTCAGGTTGACAGGCGAAGCAAGAGGTCTTCACGGGTTGACACAATCCTGGGTCATCTGGCACGGGCAACCTAAGAGGACTTCACACTTAGGCCTCAGGAGTGGCACAGGCACAGCAGGAGAACATCAGACACCGACCTCGGACAGCCTTCAGACAGTGGCAGGAGCCATCATGGGTAAGACCCCAGGGAACGGGCAGGACATCAGAACATAAGCAAGACATGGATAGCACAGGTCCAGGGATGTTGGCATTACAGCACTGGGCATCGACTGGTCAGGTCCAGGGCTCACTGGCGGGACCGTCACTGGGGAACAGAGCTGCCGGGAACCACGGAGGAGGAATCCATCCAATAACATGAGCGGAACTGACTCAAGAGCACAAATTAGGCCACCAGGACCACGGACTGGACATCTGGACTCAGGTTGGACATCGGGACACGGGAACCACGGAGGAGGAATCCATCCAATAACATGAGCGGAACTGACTCAAGAGCACAAATTAGGCCACCAGGACCACGGACTGGACATCTGGACTCAGGTTGGACATCGGGACACAGGCGGAACATCAGGGCACAGGCGGGACATCAGGACATCAGGACTCAGGTAGGATATTAGGACACAGGTAGGACCTCAGGACATCGTGACTCAAGCCAGACATCAGGACATCAGGCAGGACATCTGGACATCAGGACATCAGGTTTCAGACAGGACATCAGGACATAAGGGCACAAGGCGGACATCAGGACCTCAGGTCTCAGGACATCAGGGCACAAGGCGGACATCAGGTCTCAGGCAGGACATCTGGACATCAGTACATCAGGTCTCAGGTGGAACATCAGAACACGGATCTCAGATAGAACTTCAGAACACTGGTATCGGACTCCGGACATGTGACAGCGATCGACAGGTTCAGAACATCAGGCTGCAGACATCAGACTCCGGACATGAGGCTGCAGTCATCAGGCTCTGGACATCTGGCAGCGATCAGCAGGCTCTGGGCATGGGGTAGCAAAGGATAAGTTCCGGACATATGGTGGAGGACGTCAGGCACTGAACATCTGGGAACGGTCCTCAGACACTGGACATCAGGCCGTGGTCATCAGGCTCCGGATAAGAGGCCACAGTCATCAGGCTCCGGACATCTGGCAGCGACCTAAAAAGTAACTCAAGCGGTCTGGTGCAAGCACCGCTGGGCTGAGCTGGAGCTGGCCTGGGATTTCACCGAATAAGAAGCTGAGCACAGAGTAGCAGAAACTCAGCAGACACACCAGACTCCTCCTTCCAAGATGAACCAGGTTAGATCACAGAAAGTCAGTTAGCAAAGAGACACAGTCACTGGGTACAGGGTTCAAGACACAGAAGGACTTCAGGAACATAACACAGCAGGAATTAGGACTAGGACTTCAGGAACATAACAGCAGGAATCAAGACTAGGACTTTGGTACCAACACATAAACAGGGCAAGTCCAGGGACTCAGACATCAAAGCTGATAGCAAACTGAAAAGAAACGGATCTGGGTACTGCCCCCAGAGTAGGTGGAAAACAGGCATCAGCTCACCAAGGACTGCAGACAGGCAGGCAGAACAGGTGATGAACACCAAACACACATAGCAAGACTCAGAAACTTAATGTGAAGCTCTGGCAACGCCCCACAGGGAAGGGAACTTTATATAGGAGCTGCATCACAGCGATAGGCTGAGAGCAGCAATTCAAACACACTCTCTTTCCTCATTCCGCGCGCACCCTAAGCACAGCCAGAAACAAATCAGCATAGCAAAGGACACCTGGCATCGGCTGCAAGCCTAGACACACATGATGAGTCATGCAAACTGCAGAGGACCTAGCATCCCGTGGGTAGCTTCCACAGCAGCAGGCAGGGACCGCATATGTGGGTGGTCATGCAGCACAGCAGAGACACTCACGCATGTAAGGTTACACAGTGGAGTCGAGAACTGAGCAGCATCTATACAGGTAACTGACAACAGCATTCCAGCTCATTAGAGGGAAAGGAGCAAAGGGTTAAAGCAGAGATATGCAGAGTAACGCCGGGTAAACAGAGTGCAAACACAGCGGCGTTACAGTGTGGTTAGAGCAATACCAGATTTATATATTTTTTTTACGTTTGGCTGCTATCACACACTAAAAAACGCTTTTTTTTTGTAAAAACTGTTTTTTGCATTGCAATATTTTGAAAACTATAATTTTTCTATTGATGTTTTTATTGGTAGAATTTTCAGACACTTAACATTTTTTGATCACTTCCTAATCCGATCTTTGCAAGGCAGAATGAACAAAATCCAGCAATTCAGGAATTGCTTTTTGGGGTATCTTTTAATGCCGTTCACCGTGTAGTAAAATTGATAAGGCAGTTTTATTCTTCGGGTCAGTACGATTACAGCGATACCACATTTATATCGCTTTTTTATGTTTTGCCGCTTTGACAAAATAAAAACTATTTCATAGAAAAAAGAATTGCTTTTGCATAGTTGTATTCTGAGAGCTATAACTTTTTCATTTCTCCTCTGATGGAGCTTTTCAATGACTTGTTTTTTAGTGGGACAAGATGACATTTTCAGTGATACCATTTTTATTTACTTTCAACTTTTTGATTGCATTTTATTCCACTTTTTTGGGACATTATAATGAAAAAGCATTGTTTTTTGTCACCTCTCTGACCTTTCCTGGTGCCTGCACACTGCAGTACTCTGCTCTGCCCTCAACAGGGCAGAGCAGTGCGCCTGCGCAGGAGCCGCGACAGGAAGCAAAGAAGAGGACATCATCGTTAGAAGATGGGAGGCGCCGGACCGGATCGCGACACCCATCGGACCAAAACCGGACCCGGACGTCCCCTGAGTATAATTAACTAGTTTTTCTTCTCTTTCAGGTTACATCGGGGGCTTATCTACAGCATTACAGAATGCTGTAGATAAGCCCCTGATGGCGGTGCCGGCAGCTGATAGTCGAAAAAATTGGTGACAAATTCCCTTTAAAGCATGCCCTGGGCATGGCCTAACAGGCTTGCCATAGGTGGGTGAACCGGATGTCATCTGTTAGGGATGGCGGAATGCACCAAATATAAATAATAGGAGGTGCGTTCGCCGCCCGGGGTCCACCGTGCGGTAGGTGACACGACCGCTGCTGGACAATGGCAGACTCGCTAGCTGGCGAAGTGCTGCACTCGGGTTAACGTCACCCGAGGAGTGAAGGCGGACTCTGTTAAGCCACAGAGACGCCCTAATATAAATTAGGAATGAGCGCTGGGCCTGTTAACTCCACAGGACCAGCTGGCGTGTGGCGTCGCAGCCGCGAACACCAATAAATGCTGCTACTGCAGCGCGGCGGTAACTATAGCCGCTAGACGACGGCGCTGGAAAGCCGGACACCGTCGGACGCTAGTGTACAGTGCAGGAACCACAGTGGCGCATAGCTTGCCACTAACTGGAGCTGACTATAACCAACACTCTGTCACCATTCGTATTATCATAGGGAAGGGGTTTCAAATAAGTCAGTCACCAGACACATGCATCCATCACCTTACACACACAGCATAATAGTCTACACTAGCACATGGCTGAGCCGTCATGCGGGCTTTTTATAGCCATGCGCTTCCGGGACCTTCCAGTACTCTGGGAAAGACCAATCAGATCCGACACAGGACCTGAGCATGTGACCCCTGCTCTCCACTGAGAGGTCATCTTGCGGGCATGCCCAGCAGCATGGCGAGAGGACTTAGCCTCTGGAGCGGTTCCCTGCAGAGCAGGTTGTGCTACCATTGCTGCACCAGAGGTGGCAGCAACATCCAAGCTCACAGAGTGAGTCTGAGCAGGACGCCTGGATCGCCGGGATTGCTGAGCAGGTCCCTGAGCGGTCGGAGGGGAATGGGAGACCGCTGGATGTATGGCTCTGGATTTCTGTTGTGCAGTCCCAGGAATCCGACGCCTAACATGCCCCCCCCCCCCCCCCCCCCGAGCCTCGCTGCAATCAGGAGTAGAGCATGGATATTCTCCACCGGCACCTAGGTCCAAGCCTCCGGTCCGTGACCCTTCCAATCCACCAAATAAAATTTTTTGCCACGGACAATCCTGCGTCCCACAATGGCGTTAACCTCGAACTCGTCAGACGGCAAGTCTGATGACCCGGCAGATGACTCGGAGAACCGGGCCATAGGAACTGGTTTGAGGAGGGACACATGGAAAACGTCCGAAATGGCTAAGTGTGGAGGAAGAGCCAGGAGGTAGACCACCGGGCTAATTCGCTCGAGGACCTTGAAGGGTCCAATGTATCGCAGTGCGAACTTGGGGGACTCGATTCGCAGTTTGATATTTCGAGTAGAGAGCCACACCATGTCGCCGGGGGAGAAGCTTGGAGCGGGTCGCCGATGTGTGTCGGCAGATGCCCTCATCCTTTCTTTAGAGGCCCAGATAGCATCCTGAGTGCGATCCCAGATGTCATGAGCCTCCACTGCCCAGTCTGCCACCCTGGAGTCAGCGGAAGACACAGGCATCGGGACAGGGACGCGTGGATGTTGGCCGTAGTTTAGAAGAAAGGGCATCTGACCAGTGGAATCAGCCACTGCATTGTTCAGGGCAAACTCAGCCCATGGTAGCAAGGATGCCCAGTCATCCTGTCTGGCAGAGACAAAATGCCGTAGGTACGTGACCAAAATTTGATTGGCTCTTTCAACCAAGCCGTTCGTCTCGGGATGGTAAGCGGAGGACAGATTTAGCTCGATGCTGAGTAGACTGCAGAGCTCGCTCCAGGACCGAGACGCAAACTGGGGACCTCGATCACTAACAATTTTGTCCGGCATGCCATGCAGACGGAATACATGGTTTATGAACAGTGTGGCAAGACCACGAGCGGAAGGCAACCATGCGAGTGGCACCAAATGCACCATATTAGAAAAATGGTCGGTGACCACCCAGATGACTGTACTGCCACCGGACTTGGACAAGCCAACCACAAAGTCCATGCCAACCATCTCCCAAGGTCTATCCGCCACTGGCAGGAGATACAATAGCCCCGCCGGCCTCTGTCTAGAGGGTCTGTTCCGTGCACACGAGACGCATGCCTGTACGTATTCCGTGACATCTCGAGCCATATGTGGCCACCAGTACGACCTAGCCAGGAGCTCTGTGGTCCAGGAGCTCGGTATTCCGTGCCAAAGTGACCACCCACCCTGGAGGCGTGTGCCCAGGCGAGAACCTCCGGCCGTAGCTGAGGAGGCACCAAGGTCTTGCCCGGTGGCACTGACTCGAGAGCAACTGGGGCCACGGTCGCAAAACTCTCCGGCGGGAGAATTAGCCGAGGCTCAGCCTCTCCTTCCTCCGCTGAAACCACCGAGCGTGAGAGAGCATCCACACGGACGTTCTTCTCTCCTGAGAGGTAGTGCAGGGTGAAGCGGAAGCGGGAAAAGAAGAGCGACCACCTAGCCTGATGAGAGTTCAGGCGCTGAGCCGTCTGCAAATAGACCAAATTTTTATGGTCTGTATATACCTGGAAGGGAAACCGAGCTCCCTCCAGGAGATGTCTCCACTCAGAAAAGGCCAACTTCATTGCTAGCGGTTCCCTGTCGCCGATGGAGTATTTCTTCTCCGCCGGTGAGAAGGTCTTAGAGAAGAAGAAGCAGGGATGCTTCTGACCTTGAGCATCCTTCTGGGAAAGGACTGCTCTTGCACAGACGGATGAGGCATCTACCTCCAGAATAAATGGTTATCCACATCGGGACGGTGTAAGATGGGAGCGCCGGCAAAATGAGATTTTATAGCTGTGAAGGCCTTGGAGACCTGTTCCAACCAAGCGTTGGGGTTAGCTCCTTTTTTAGTGAGAGCAACTAATGGAGCTACCAATGTGGAAAAGTGAGGTATAAACTGACGGTAATAATTCACGAACCCCAAGAAGCGCTGCACCGCTTTGAGTGAATGGGGTTCCTGCCATTCCTTTACCGCTTGTAGTTTGGCCGGATCCATAGCCAATCCCTGGGCCGAGATGATGCAGCCCAGGAACGGCAAGATGTCACGGGAAGCTTAGGTAACTCTAGGCTGAACCCCGGGGCCCCTGCGGTGTCCCTCAGACTAGAGGAAACCCTGACTTTCCCTCAAACCAGGGTTTACACTGAAGGTGTGCCCGCCTGGGCCTCCACCCTATCCTTGTCTCCTGTCCAGCCCTAAGCTGAACCCACCACCTTCCACCCAGTGAAGAGACCAAACACCAGACCCCACAAATAACTATGGACAAGGGTAAGGGAAACGCACCACACCACGTACACACAAGAGAAAACAATAAGGTGCAAGGGCAACCAAATAATACCACACAGGGAGGAAATAATGGCAACAACGGAATATACTACACCAGATATTGTATGCTCCTAAGACGCCCCCTTCAGACCGGTAACGCTAGCACAAGGCAAGAGCTATAGTCGGCGACGCCCATAGTCACGCAGGACAATTTAAAGGCAGGAGGCGTGGCTAAGCCCTCATCCAGACTAACAACCTGGTTAACCCAATCCAAGCCGGATCAGAAGACCACCGCCGCTGAGAACAAAGTGGTAGGATGGGGTATTACCGCTGTCTGCTGGACAACCTGGTGCGAACCATGTCCGACATGACAGTACCCCTCCTTCTATGAGGGACCCCAGGAACCTCACAATGACGAGGGCCTGGCTTGTCCGGATGACGGCGATGAAACATCGTAACCAGTCGGTCTGCATGTATGTCTGAAGCCGGCACCCAAGTTCTCTCCTCCGGACCATAGCCACGCCAGTGAACCAGGTACTGTAAAGTGCGACGCACTACCCGAGAGTCAACCATCTTGGACACCTCAACCTCCAACGTGCCCTCCACCAAGACGGGAGGCGGTGGCATGGGAGAAACATCCACAGTACCCACGACCTTTTTAAGTAACGCCTTGTGAAACACATTATGTATCTTGTATACGGCAGGTAACTCCAAACGAAATGCCACAGGATTGACAATAGCGGAGATCCTAAACGGACCAATGAACCTGGGACCCAACTTAAGCGATGGTATTTTGAGTTTGATGTTCCTTGTAGACAACCATACCCAATCACCCACACACAGGTCCGGACCTGGCACACGTTTACGGTCAGCCACACGTCTATACCTAGACCCTACATTCAGCAAGCGCTGCTTTACTCTCCTCCAAACGGATGACAATTGTGCTCCCAACTGGTCCTCCTCAGGGACGCCAACCGAGCACCCCTGGCGCAAGGTACAGAATTGGGGATGTTGACCATAAATACAAAAAAAAACGAGATTCCCCAGACGATTCCTGACAATGATTGTTTATCGCGAATTCAGCCAGAGGAAGAAACGCTGACCACTCTTCCTGATTGTCAGACACAAAACAGCGTAAGTATTGTTCCAGGTTTTGGTTCATACGCTCAGTCTGCCCATTCGACTGAGGATGGAAAGCCAAAGAATGAGACAATTTGATCCCTAGACGTGAACAAAACGCTCTCCAAAATTTTGCCACAAATTGTGTACCTCTATCAGATACAATGTCAGACGGGACACCATGAAGTCTGACCACCTCGCGAATAAATACCTGAGCAAGGGTATTCGCATTGAGCAAAGATGGCAAAGCAACGAAATGCGACATTTTAGAGAACCGATCAACTATTACCAGAATGACCGTGTTCCCAGCCGAGGAGGGCAAATCCGTAATGAAATCCATGGAAATCTCAGTCCATGGCTTACTGGGAACAAAGAGAGGATGCAACATGCCAGTAGGACGGGAACGTGGTGTCTTGGCCCGTGCGCATGTGGTACAGGCAGACACATATGAGGGCACATCCTGCTGGATTTTGGGCCACCAAAAACGACGTGATACAAGTTCCAGAGTGCCCTTAACCCCTGGGTGGCCTGCCAGGACAGTAATGTGATGTTCCCCTAACACCTTTAAGCGTAGGTGTAATGGCACAAACGATTTATTAGGAGGCAGACCCGGCGGTACCTCCTCCTGAGCCTCAGCAATCTCTGCCTCCACTTCTGTCGTGATAGCCGAGACTACAACACCCTTTTGGAGGATAGGCACCGGCTCCTCACATGGCTCTCCCCCTGAAAAACATCTGGACAGGGCGTCCGCCTTAGTATTCTTAGAACCTGGTCAGTAGGTCACAAAAAAATTGAACCAGGTGAAGAATAACGCCCAGCGAGCCTGTCTGGGGGACAGGCGTTTAGGAGACTCTAAATAAAGCAGATTTTTATGGTCTGTAATAAGAGTAATCTGATGGACATCCCCCTCCAAGAAGTGTCGCCATTCCTCAAATGCCAACTTGATGGCCAACAATTCCCTGTTACCAATATTGTAATTGCGCTCAGCCGGCGACAGCTTCTTGGAGAAGTAGGCACACGGATGCAATTTGCCCAAGGATGGGCCCTGAGACAGTACCGCCCCCACTCCCACCTCAGATGCATCCACCTCCACGGTAAATGGTAGGGAGACATCAGTCTGAACCAGGATGGGAGCTGAAGCAAAACTGTTTTTGAGGAATTCAAACGCGCGCACCGCCGCCTCAGACCAGTCAGAAAAATTAGTACCTCTCTTAGTCATGTCGGTGAGCGGTTTAGCAATTATAGAAAAATTCTTAATAAATTTCCAATAATAGTTGGAAAAGCCTAAAAACCGCTGAAGCACCTTGAGATTATCAGGCCTATCCCAATGCAGCACCGCTTGCACCTTAGCGGTGTCCATTTTAAACCCTGAGGCGGAAATAACATAACCCAAAAAAGGTAATTTTTGGACGACAAATACACATTTCTCAAGCCTGGTATAGAGCTTGATCTCTCTGAGCAACTGTAATACCTGCCTAACAAGCTCTATGTGTGTATCACGGTCGCGTGAGTAAACAAGAATGTCATCAAGGTATATGATAACAAATTTCCCCAAAAGATGAGAAAAGACATCATTTATGAAATGTTGAAATACTGCCGGCGTGCTAGTCAACCCAAATGGCATCACCAAATTCTCAAAATGACCCTCAGGGGTATTAAATGCCATCTTCCATTCATCCCCTTGACGGACTCTTATGAGATTGTACGCCCCCCTGAGGTCAAGTTTGGAAAACCATTTGGCACCAGACACCTGGTTAAACAAATCAGGTATGAGTGGCATCGAGTATGGGTCACGAACCGTAATCTGGTTGAGTTCCCTAAAATCCAGTCACAGGCGTAATCCACCATCTTTCTTCTTGACAAAGAAGAACCCCGCCGCCAATGGAGATGATGAAGGCCTAATGTGCCCTTTGCTTAGACTTTCTGCAATGTATTCTTTGAGAGCTTGCCTCTCCGGACCTGAGATATTAAACATCCGGGCTTTCGGTAACTTGGCTCCCGGTTTTAACCTAATAGCATAGTCATAGGGTCGGTGCGGTGGCAGCTCTGAACAACCCTTTTCAGAAAATACATCAGCAAAGTCCAGCAGTGGCTCCGGGATGCTGGGAGTCACCGCGGAAA